>NC_141628.1:35006101-35221252 GCF_047967505.1 Dipteris shenzhenensis | reverse complement strand
TTAGTCGAATGCTTTTCCTCATTTATGGTCTTCACGTGTAGGCTATTGTGTAAAATGCTTCCAAGCGAGAATAAATTACCGACATCAAGAGATATGGCAAGGCAACATGTGATGTGACCTCTCTTGGAGGATTAGATTACAAGCGCATCCATGCATGTGTCAACGATTGCGTTTTGTTTTGTGGACTACATAAGGATGCAAGAGAGTGTCCTACTTGTGGAGAGGCAAGATACAGAGCAAATCTCAAAACTTTGGACGTGCCTTGTAAGGTTCTACGACATTTTCCCATAATCCCTCGCATCCAACATATGTTCAAGTGCAAATATATTGCAAAGCTCATGTCATGGCATTCCTCCCATCGATCAACCGATGGCAAGTGGAGAACTCCCGCGGACTCTCCTACATGGAAGCATATTGAAGACACATGGCCAAGCTTCAAGGAAGAACCTAGGAGCTTGAGACTTGGATTGGGTATGGACAGTGTGAACCCATTTGGTCTCAAAAGCACCTCTTACAGTGTATGGCCAGTAATATTGGTGAATTATAATCTTCCACCCTCTATGGCTATTAAGAAAGGACATGTTATGCTGTCCCTTCTAATTCCAGAGAAACATAAAGTCAAAAATCCTGATGTTTATTTGGAGCCTTTGATTGACGATCTAGAGATACTTTGGAGAGGTATCGAGGTGCATGATGTGAGCAAGCCTCCCTCATCACGAGACTTCAACTGCAAAGCAATCTTGATGTGGACGATGCATGACTTCCCAGGCTATGGCGAGTGTTCAGGTAAGCATTGCACTTCTAATTATAAATAGGCAAAGGATGTGGCCCCCTAGACCCACCTTCAACTCTTAATTACATCTATTGTTCAGGTCTCACTACATCGGGTTACCATGCATGTCCTGTTTGTGGTCCTTTGCTAGTTGTCTCATGGGCAGACGCATTGAATAAGGTCATCTATAAGAATCACCATCGATGTCTCCCACTTGATCATCCTAGATATGTTGCCCCTTGGAATGAAGTCCTCCCACAATCACTCACCATGGGAGATTGGATGAGAATTTGGGACGGTTCCACGATGACTCCACCACTTGGCATGAGCCGGTAAGGGTTTGTAACTATTGTGTGCTATATTGGCTAGAAATAAAGATTGCCCGCTAACACAAACTTTTGTTTAGATACTCCATCTTTTATCGTTTACCATATTGGTCCCACCTCAAGATCAATCACCTGCTTGATCCCATGCATATCTTCAAGAATGTGGCATCTACCATTTGGGAGCATTTGAATGGGACACGAGATTCCGCAGGCATAAGGGAGGATCTACGTACCATAGGGAGGATGCGTGAAGCTTGGCCATAAGAGACTAGACCAAATGGGCATGTTTTTTTACCTCGTGCACCGTGGATGTTATCAAAGCTAGAGATGGTGACGGTGAAGCATGCTATTACTACAATTCGTACTCCCACTGGTGGATGCATGAGGTGTTTAAAGGGGGCCTTTACAAAGAGTAAGAAAAGAGGTGTAGAGCAATTATATGGCTTGAAATCTCATGATTGGCACAAGATGCTCCAAGTAATTATTTTATGTGCATACTATCTTTTTTCTTTCAAATTTGTGAGTGAATAATTATAAGCAACTAATCAACCACCTCCTCGTGGGTTCAATTCATACTACCTACTAGCATTTCACATAGTGCATCGAAGGACATGAAAGATTGTATTTACAAGATGGGTGAGCTTGTGAGGTACTTTACATGATACAAAATATGATGCGTATCAATGCTCCATGCAAGTTTGAATGCATATTGCTAATATGCTGTACTTTTTCATTTCTAGGTATGTGAGCTCATAGGAAATAAATCCCACCACGCTTGAGAATGCTTGAGTTATGTCAGTGGAGGTGGTTTGTTTAGTGGAGGAGACATTTCCACGTTCTATTCTCACAAGCCAACTACATCTTATAGTATATTTGGTGGATGAGATTGCTATATGCGATACTATACATGCACGATGGTTGTTCTTCCTCGAGCACTTCATGAAGACCTTGAAGGGCTTCGTGAGACGAAATGCAAGACCCGAAGGTAGCATGGCCGAGGGTTGGTTGGTACAAGAGTCACTTGTATATATTTCTGAGTTTCTTATTGATGTGGATAGCTCTCTCCCACGACTATGGAGAGATGATGAAGACCTAAGGATGACCTCTATTGTGCCTCAAGGGAAAGGAAGCAACAAAGTAATAGACACAGAGTTGCATAATAGTATCAACCTCCATTGCGTGCTTAATAGTGACGTGATGAAAAGATGGGTGACAAGATACAAGGATGCAAAGGCAAGAAGACAAGAAGAAAGGGCCCTCTTTCGTACACACCACGGATCTTGTGTGCCATACTCTCAGTATCTAAGAGCACTTCCAAAGGATATTCATGTGGATTGGCTACTTGATGAAATGGAGAAAGTAGAGAAAGACGAGGGGATGCATATCACAATGGAAGAATGGGAGTATGCTAGGGGATGCATGAGCAAGGTTAGTATATAGAATGTTATGCATAAGTTAGGAGCTTTCAATAATTTAGATTGCTTATTTAATTGATTTTTTCTTGGTGTAGTGCACTATGTTCAATGCTATATGGTGTGAGGGCAAGCATTTTCGAACACAACGGATTGATGATAAGAGAAACACACAAGATTGCAGCATCATTGCTAGCTTTGAGGGAGCCAATGGAGCCATGGATGATTATTGTGGCATAATCCAAGATATTATTAAGCTTGACTTTCGACGCTTCTTTGTGTATGTTTTGGATATAAAGTGGTTTAAGGACATGGTGGAAAGAGGCCCTAATGCAACAATCAAACACCATGCAAGTGGCTTTGTAACTATTGACTCCACAAAGTTTTGGCAAAGTAGGAAGGACACACTAGTACTACCACAACAATGTAAACAGGTGCTGTGCACACATATAAAAATACTCGCTTTTAAATATTTGATGCAAGAAAAATAACATGATTGTATTTGTGTTTGAATTAGGTTGTCTATCAACCAATGGTGGATAATAATAGATGGTGGCATGTCATACCTATTATGCCACGTTCCAAAGTGATGTATAGTATATTTACTAATATGGAGCGTATGGAGGATGATCATGGCCGTGGACGTGATGATGATCATGATACGAGAGAGGAGGATGATCATGAGATAGGAGATACAGATACCCGCGAGGACGAGCCTACCATTGGTGATGCTGATTTCGATGAGCACATGAGTAGCACAAGTAGTAGTGGGTTGAATGTATTTGTAGATCTAAACACTTGTTTGGATTTTGAAGTAGATAGTTTGGTAAGGGTTGATCTCATTGAGGATGAGATTGAACTGTAGCCCATCATTGATATTGGCAAAACTATTTTATATATTGTCTCATTCTCCTCACCTTACTTAATTCTTGTATATGTGGGCTTGCAAAAAAGCATAGTTGTTGTTAAAATTATGTGCTTTGGTAATCATGGGCAATGTTTGGAAAGCAATGATGTATACCAAAATCTCACTTTCTGTATTCTCTGGTTTGCATCTAAATATGCATCTAAATACGTGTCTAATTCCCAGTGTAAATGTGCAAATAAACGTGCTAATACATGTGCAAATAGACGCATTGATAAACGCAATGTTAGACGAGCCCGTATTTTCTCAGTTTAGACATGCAAATAGACGTGTTAATACATGTGCAAATAGATGCGCTGATGAACGCAATGTTAGATGGGTTTGTATTTTCTTAGTTTAAATGCGCAAATAGACGTGTTAATACATGCACAAATAGACGAGTTGTTAGACACACTATTAGACGTGCCCATAATTCCTCTACTCAAGCAATGCCTATAGACGCGCCCACTATTTTCCACGTCTACCAAGCGCATTTGTAGTTGCTTTGTGTTGTTGTGTGAGTATTGTTATAATGTATTGATGGGAATTTGATAATATGTTTACTAGTTGTTCTCCCTTAAAGGCACATTAGCCTTTAAGTGGGAGGTTGTGGGGGTTAAAGGGCATTGTACCTTAACCCCACTTATGTACAATACTCAAACACATATATATATGGATGAAATAGAAGATTTGGGTGTTCTGCACCCACAAAAACTTGTGTGGCTCTCTCTTCTAGCTCTCCCTCTCTCTCACCTTCTTCCATTCTACTTTTGTTGTTGAGATCTCTCCACATCACTTCCACCATCATGATTGTTCAGCCACATCTTCTCCTGAAGTAGTAAAGCACAAAATCCTTCTAGGACCATGATAGCACATGTTTGAAATCAATAAGTAGACCTATATATTTAAACATTTTAATAACACCCAATTGTATCCCAAAATTTACTAATTTTGGTTCTCCTCAGTCCGCTAGATTTATAACTCGCACAAGCACTGGCCTAGAATAATACTCCTTTAAAGGATCAAAGACCATCATAAATAGTTCCTCGGGGGGATCACTATGTATAAACCCTCTATATCACGTGTGTTCAAGGCCTATATTTAAAGTCCCTTATCTATAAAAAATTTCATGAATAAAATGTATCCCTTTTCTATACAAATCTATAAATTTTTTCCAAAACTATTTTAAATAGTCCCTTATGTATATTTATTTCTCTAAATTTTAGGGAAAAAAAATCCTTCTGTTGAACTCATGTGATAGGGTTACATATGATGAGTGACCCCCCTGAGAATAGTTCTAAACCATTTTACATCGTCAAAAAGGGCTCTATTTCTACGATATCAAACCCTTGTTGAGATATTGAGCTCCACTCATAATATGCCAGGTTGACAGTTGTGCATTTATGTCACCGACTTGTTAGCTGCAGATGTGGTTGGTACACTGCCCATGAATAATAGCTAGATGATAGCTATCTTTATATACTCTAGTTAGTGGCTTAGTTAGTATGCCACATAGGTTAGCTAAGTTTGGTTTGAGACCCACATATAGGGTTCATCTATTCCTTTTGTACTAAGAGAGAAAGTTCTTTTGGCTTTCACAACTAAGAAGAGGAAAACTATTTTTAGTCTCCACCTTTGTGTGTATTCCCCCATTGTGTATGTGAGAAAGCTGCAAGCGAGACTCCTTACTTCTCTCCCACTCTCTTCACATGGTATCAAAGCTGGTTCGTGGTAAGGAGCTCAAGAAAGCAGACCAAGTTCGCGGTGTCTTGGTAAGAGGATCAGTGTTGCTTTCCTTGTTTGAGTTTGGGAGCAAATCTCTGTAAGTAGCACAGTCAAAAAGTGCAAGAGTGCACTGTCTCAGATTGGGACACCCTTTGTAGTGTAGCAAGAGGGTAGTATATGCTGTGGGACATTATTTTTTTGATTCGAGGCCATTTCGGGGCCCATTTTGGTGGCAGAAGTTTCTCGCAGGCACTCAGAAAGGTGCCTTGTTTTTGCTGTGCGACCACTGTTCTGTAGGTCAGTGAAAAGTTGCCACAGAAATTGCATTGTAGCCTGTGTGCAGAGATATTGGGAGTGATAGAATCATTCTTATTGCTTGTGGATGCAAAATCATCACTAGGAAGTGACTCTGTGGTCAAATACCACTTTCGTCAATGTTGCAGATTCGCCCTTGTGAGGCAGAAATCGTGTTTTTTGCAGTGATATAATTTTTTTGCAGTGTTCTATAATGGCATCTGATGCTCTTTCACATATAGTCACTAAAAAGCTTGACAAGAACAACTTCCCAGCAACATCCATTGTCGTCCATGAGAATTTTTTTGATTTTGGGAGTTGATTGTTCTTCTAATTTTTGAAGAGCACAGAAATGGTGGTGCATCTTCTTCAGGAGGAACTTCAAAAGAAGCTGTCTTCTACTCAATTCAAAAAACCAGTCCTATGGAGGAGGACGTGGTAACTTTCGAGGCAGGGGGAGCCAAAGAGGTCGTGGTGGATGGTAGAGAGGCTAAAATGCAAACAGCAATGTTGAATGCTACTACTATGGTAAAATGGGTCATATGGATAAAGACTCCTACAAAAAGCAAAATGACATCATGAGTGGAAAATTGTAGCAAGCACTATAAGCCATAGGCCCTTTTCCGATGGTTACGCACCGATGTTTAGTCGTGAAAAAGGACAAAGAAAGCCTCTAGGCTGAATTTTTCTATGCTTTGAAGCAAGCGTCTATAAAGATCACATTGGATCAATTGTTAAGTTTGGCTCCCATGTTTCGTGATAATTTCTTTAAGCAACTGCAAGAGGGAAAACAAGAGCAAAAGAAATAAAAAATTTTATGTCGATCAAATTAGCAAGCATATTTGGAAGAACCACTAGTGTTGCCAGCAATAGAACCAGATGATGTGGAATGCTAATTGGGTGGAAGCACAAGTTCTGCATGACAATTCATCAGATAGCACTACAAAGTTCTTATACCACAATATTATTACATGGTTTGAATGTTTGATAGAGTTATTATCGGACCAAGGAGGACACTTCCTAAATAGAATCATTAAAAATTTGATAAAATTTCACAAAATTGTATTAACATACTATCCACAAGCAACTAGACAGGCAAAAAGCTCCAACAAAATCATGAAGCAGATTTTGAAATTGACAATTTCAGAAAATAGAATGGACAGGGACACAAAGCTGGATTCAACATTGTGGGCATTCCAAATAGCATTCAAGGTGAGAACAATAATGACATCCTTCAAGCTCACCTATGGGGTTGAGGCAATAGTGCCCATCAAGTTTGGGACTACCAGTTTATGGGTTTTAGCAGAGAAGCTAAGTCCAGAGGAATTAGTGGAATTTTGGCAACATCAACTGAATCAATTGGAAGAAGATCGACTAGAAAGTTGTTATATTTCACATTGGTTTCTCAACATGCAGACCAATATCAAACTCATCATTGAAGAGCACACAATAGGAGAAGGAGCAGTGAGCAGTTCATCTATGTTGAGATATCAAGCTCCACTCATGATATACTAGGACCATTGTGCATTTATGTCATCGACTTGTTAGCTGTAGATGGGGTTGATACACCGCCCATGAATAATAGCTGCATGATAGCTATCTTTATGTACTCTAGTTAGTGTCTCACTTAGTATGCCACCTAGGTTAGGTGAGTTTGGTTTGAGACCCACATATAGGGTTCATCTATTCCTTTTGTACTAAGAGAGAGTTCTTTTGGCTTTCACAACTAAGAAGAGGAAAACTATTTTCAGCCTCCATTTTTGTGCATATTCCCCCATTGTGTGTGAGAAAGCTGCAAGTGAGAGTCCTTACCTCTCTCCCACTCTCTTCACATGGTATCAGAGCTCAACTCATGGTAAGAAACTCAAGAAAGCAAACCAAGTTCATGGTGTCTTGGTAAGAGGATCAGTGTTGCTTTCCTTTTTGGAGTTTGGGAGCAAATCTATGCACGTAGCATAGCCGAAAAGTGCAAGAGTGCACTATCTCAAATTGGGATGCCCTTCATGGTGTGGCAAGAGGGCAGTATATGTTGCGGACATTATTTTTTGGATTCGAGGCCATTTTGAGGCCCATTTTGGTGGTGTAAATTTTCTGCAAGCACTCAGAAAAGTGCCCTGTTTTTGCCGTGCGACCACTGTTCTACAGGTTGGTGAAAAGTTGTCACAAAAATTACATCGTATGCCTATGCACAGAGATATTGGGAGTGACAAAATCATTCTTATTGCGTGTTGATGCAAAATAGTCACTAGGAAGTGACCATGTGGTCAAATACTACTTTTGTCAATTTTGCATATTTGCCCTTGTGAGGCAGAAGTTGTGTTTTTTGTAGTGACAAAATATTTTTACAGTGTTCTATAATGGCGTCTGATGCTCTTTCACAGATTGTCACTGAAAAGTTTGACAAGAACAACTTCCCAGCATGGAAGTTTAGAATGATGAATTTCCTTAAGGGAAAAGGCTATTGGGAGTTCACTACTGGAGCTGAATAAGAACCAATTATTTCTAATGTTCCCAATCAACAGGAGTTGCAGGCATTTAAAGGCTAGCATGAGAGGGTGAGAAAAGTTATCTACTGGTTGTCTATCAGTATTTCAGATTCTATGATTGTGCATATTCAGGATGCAAGCACGTCGAAGGAGGCATGGGATACTTTGACAAAAATGTATAACAGAAATATGCAAGCCAGGAGAATGTAGCTCAATCAGGAGTTGCATAATGTGCAGAGAGAAAATATAAGCATCAATGACTACCACATGAAGGTGAAGAAGATTGCAGATGCACTTGCTTCTATTGGGTCGCTAGTGGAAGATGATGATTTAGTTTCTATGACCTTGAATGGTCTAGGAAAGGATTATGCATGCTTCTGGACATCCATTGCCATCCGTGAGAATTTTCCAAATTCTAGGGAGTTGATTGCTCTTCTAATTTCTGAAGAGCAGAGAAATGGTTGTCCATGTTCTTCAAAAGGAACTTCAAAAGAAACTATCTTCTACTCAAATGCTAGAAGAGGTAGAGGCAAAGTTAGAGTAGGCCGATCTGGAGGTCGTGGCAAAAATCAAAATATGCAGAAATTTAAGAAAATCAGTCCTATGGAGGAGGACGTGGTAACTTTAGAGGCAGGGGGAGCCAAAGAGGTCGTGGTGGATGGGAGAGAGGCCAAAATGCAAACAGTAATGTTAAATGCTACTACTGTGGTAAAATGGGTCATATGGCTAAAGACTGCTACAAAAAGCAAAATGACATCATGAATGGAAAATTGCAGCAAGGCAATTATGCATCCTCTAGTAGATAGGGTGATGATAGAAATGAGCATTTGTTTATGGTGCAGCACATGACCAATTCTATGACAAGTGCAGAAGAAAGCCATGATGTGTGGTATGTTGACTCAGGTGCATCAAACCACATGAAGGCATTATGCTGCTTGTCATTTATGTTGATGATTTGATCAGCACAGGTGATAGTGATGAAGATATCCTTCATGTGAAAATGCTATTGAAGAAGAAGTTTGAGATGAAGGATTTGGGAGAGCTGTGTTACTTCTTGGGCATTGAGGTGATTAGATCCACAAGTGGGATATGGCTATTGCAGAGGCAATATGGATTGGACATGCTATCCAAATATGGGATGATAGGCTGTAAGCCTATTTCAATTCCTTTGGAGTAGAATGTGAAGTTGAGCGCAGATGCAGGTGAGCTTCTGGAAGACTCGACTATGTACAGATACATAGTAGGAAGTTTGATTTATATGACCATTACCAGGCTAGATTTGAGCTATGCTATTGGGTTGGTAAGTCAGTTTATGCAGGCTCCAAGGAAACCGCATTTGGATGTGGCTAGATGCATACTGAGGTATGTGAAGTCCACATTGCAGTATGGACTATTTTATGAGACTGGGGTTCAGATACAGTTACATGGATACACTGATGTTGATTGGGCTGCTAGTATTTCTGATAGACGATCTACCAATGGATATGTCTTCTCTTTTGGGAGTGCTAGAGTCACTTGGAGTAGTAAAAAACAGCCTCTTGTCGAGCACAGAGGTTGAGTACAAGGGTTCAACAATGGTTGCATGTGAGGTGGCTTGGTTGTGTAAGCTACTTTATGATATGCATCAGTCTACAGATGGGCCAATTGTCATTTATTATGACAACATGAGCAGTATACACTTGGCAAATAACCCAGTCTATCATGCTAGAACAAAGCACATTGAGGTGCATTATCACTATGTGTAGGAGAAGGTTCTAGTAGGTTTTATTGATCTAGTTTATGTCAGCATAGAGAATTAGATAGCTTACATATTCACAAAGGCATTGGGTGCAAAGAAGCTACGCAAGTTGAGAGACCTGCTTGGTATATAGGAATTGGGATTGAGCTCGAGGGAGAGTGTTGAGATATCGAGCTCCACTCCTGATATGCCAGGGTGACCATTGTGCATTTATGTCACCGACTTGTTAGTTGTAGATGCGGTTGGTACACTGCCCATGAATAATAGCTAGATGAAGGCTATATTTATGTACTCTAGTTAGTGGCTCAGTTAGTATGCCACCTAGGTTAGCTGAGTTTGGTTTGAGACCCATGTATAGGGTTCATCTATTCCTTTTGTACTAAGAGAGAGTTCTTTTGGCTTTCACAACTAAGAAGAGGAAAATTGTTTTCAGCCTCCACTTTTGTCTGTATTCCCCGATGGTGTATGTGAGAAAGCTGCAAGTGAGACTCCTTACCTCTCTCGCACTCTCTTCACAATCTAGACTACAAGTGATGGCGACTGCATACAATCTGTTGGCAAGCAAGAGGAAGGGGGGAAAAGCATCACAATGGCCCTTGCATAGTTAAGTAAGCACTAACATGGACGATAAAGTAGTGGAGTCATGCCAACCTACGAAGAAAAGGTTAGCAGACACTCTTAGTTGTGATTTTTAGGATTCAAACACGATTTAGCCCCCAAAACATTACATGGTTGCATAAAATGGGATTGCATGAATATACCATCTTCCATGGTGGGAATGGGCAATGAAT
This sequence comes from Dipteris shenzhenensis, assembly GCF_047967505.1. Classification (NCBI taxonomy): domain Eukaryota; kingdom Viridiplantae; phylum Streptophyta; class Polypodiopsida; order Gleicheniales; family Dipteridaceae; genus Dipteris; species Dipteris shenzhenensis. The sequence continues at coordinate 35,210,804 of NC_141628.1, read as the reverse complement.
ATGGAGGTCGAAAGCTAGTTCGACCATATGAGGGATACGAAAGGGAGGCTGACACTGGAATTGTCAATATCACATGACTTGGTTGCTCGATTTTTCAAGTTGTGCTAGTTCCAAATGCACCAACAAAAGGCTCGAGCCGGTATTTGGATGAAGTCATGGTAAAGGAGTTCGTAGAGATCAAGTGCATTCGAAGGGTTAATATATGTTAATATTGCTCTAAAGGGTCAGCATCGTGATCAGTGCAAGTGGTTTTTGGAAAAAGTAATATTGTTGACAAAATATGATTATATTTCAAGGGATAATTACTCATTGATGCATTTTGCTGAGCTGGGCAATCCAGTAAATAGGTATGCCTTCATGCATGAAAGAATAATGGGAGCAATCAGTAGCAAGGATAAGTAGAGGAGTACCACTCACAGTAAGCTCCAATCGATATTGTATGCCTAGTGTATTTAGATTCCGAAGGGTCCCAAGCCATGCCATTGTTTACCATTTTTGGAAGAGGAAAACAAACCAAATAACCAATGCCTTAGGGAAGATATTCAAAGGCAGGAGATGGTTAAACTGCTGAAGGAGGCTGGATATGAGCAGTCAAAAATAGAGGCAACAATGGGAGGCCAGAAGGATCTTCAATCCCCACTAGAAATCACTCACCAACAGAGCAACCAAAAATCTAATAAAAAGCGCAAGATTAAAAGCAGATGCAAGACTAACCATAGAAGACCATGCAAAAGAGATGACAAGGAAACTAAAGATAGGAAGAGAATCAAGTCTAAGACACTATGATAAAAAAAGCCACTCATGAGAATATAGAAAACCATAGGCGGGAGTGTAATGAGGGAACACTCCCAGTAGAGGAAGAGCATCTGGACTCACCACAATAAAGGAAGTCACCACCACATTCACCAATGGCACAAGAGAATTCAGAGAATAGAGAACAAATTCCTGAGGACAATGATGAAGAGCAAATTACCTTTATTGATGCAGATGAAGCCATCAATATTTGATAGAGATTTCAGCTCCAACAAAGGGAACAATAGAGAGGAATGCATAATGTTTATTTGGAATGGCAACAATTAAAATAAGGCCATGATATCTTACTTAAATAGAATTAATGTTGAAAACAGGATCTCCACCACAAGGTTGAAGAATAGAAATTGTTAGCAGGAAAGTATGAAAAAGAGAAAATGCAACTACAGCAGGATGTAGATCAACTTAAATCAAAATTGATTGAGAATCAACAACTGCAGAGGCAGTAAGAAAATGGTCAGTTCATGAATATCCAACAAGGAGTGCTTAGAGAAATGGGAGATTTAACAGAAGAATAAATTAAATTATTTTTAGAAAAATGTTTAAAGAAAAAATTACAATACTTGCTCCAGTGGAAGATCAATTGAAGAACATGCAAGATGAAGAGGAGTCGGAAATTGTAGGTAACTTTATGCCTCCAATAACACTGTCTGAAATGCAAGACAAATTGACACACTATATGGTTGAACTTCAATGATGGGCCCAAATGGAAAATACACTACTCCACTTGCAATAACAACTAGCTCAACATTGGGACGATCACATTTAGAATTTCTCTAAATTTTTATTGAACAAAGAGGTGCAAGAACTAAAAAGGAATTCTATGCATTAAAGATCAAGTTGGCTAAGATAGAGGAGTCTAAACTAATGGATTTGGGTAAGAGAGGAACCTGAGACTTTATCAACACAGTTTCTGTCCCCTTTTAAGTAGTTTCCTACCTTCACAACAATTTATTTTGAAGAACCATTTGCTTTAGTAAAATAGAATACACGAGCAGAATGTTTAACAGATAGTGAAGTAGCTAATACTTTACTAATGACAAAAATAGAGACCATGAAAGACAAGGACATTCATGATTTTTCAAGTTAGTTTCGTTAAGAAGCTTGTATGCCCTAATAAAAATTAATGTTTAAAACATTTGCCAGGATTTGAGACTTTTATGCAAAAATATCTAAAGTTTCACTAGGATTTACATGTTTTCCTTCAAAACCCAAAAGAAAAAATATAAAATAAGTCTAAAAGAACTAAAGAACTTTTTGAACAGAACTAAGTGGGCATGTATATGTATGTGTTATGTGAGTAAACAATTAAAGGCCATCTAGTGCTATGTCATAAAGAGATAGATAAAAATAAACCTATACAAAGTAAATAACATCTATGGGCTAGTGAAGGCAATTTGACCATTTGATAGGGAGCCCAAACTGCAATTTATTAAGCCTTACAAAGTAAATAACATCTATGGGCTAGTGAAGGCAATTTGACCATTTGATAGGGAGCCCAAACTGCAATTTATTAAGCCTTGCCTACTACGAGTAGTTTGACTAAGGAGATATAAGCCCAACCACATTCTTGAAAACTTTCACCAAGATTTTATATTAATATATAAGCATAGCTTCGATAAAAACATCCTTGGACAAGGATGTGAAAATTCATGATATTGAAGATGACAATATAAAGTTTAATCTCATTGGAGTGGATAAGTCCCTTGTCATCTTAATTCAAAAAATTTCATGGTCACTTACAAATGATAACTGGAATGTGGATGATGGACACCCCACTGACATAAATCCGGTGACACTAGCTTTCAAATTGGTGGACTATGCAAACTTTGATCTAAAAGGTGATAAAGTTGAACAAGAAAATGAAATCACATAGAATGATGATCCAAAGGTAGCACAAATTGCAAAAACAACTATTAATCAAGTTGAGAAATTTATGAGTTCATTGTTAGTATTTCATTTTGTTAGTTTTAGTATCGGAATAGTCAAGAGTTTTAACGGTTAGAAGTTGTAACTGAAAATACCAATGGCAAAGTCAGATATAGCAAGAATGTAAGAGACAAATTGAAGAGTAGAATATGCAATGTGATGTTCTTATAGTAGCTTATCTAATGAATGCAATTCCGACTGATCTATCTTGCACATTATGTTTCCATTACTAATTTTTTGAGTAACTATTGTATCTATTTCCTTCTTTCCCTTTGAGCCATGAGAGAGAGAAGTGTATTCTATTCTATAGTGACAACATCTCAACTATCTCGTAGATCTTAGTTCTTTCCTTCAGCAATGCACAATTAGTCCAGTTCTCTATTTTCAATCCCCCCAAAGAATGGAGTTTTGTATTCCATTGACACCAACCATCAAGAAGCCCGATTTCCCTTGGTATAAGAAAAGAGAGGTATGCAAACAAGTATCTATTTTTGTTTTTAGATGAACAATTATCTAGATGGAGTATAAAGTTCTCTGGCAACTTTTGGTATGGTGGCTCAACAATAACACTTCCATTTGAAGAGGTTTGGTTTTCTTACCTATGTGATGGCAAGAAATTACACCCATAGTGGAAATTTGCATCCATTCAAAACCATAATGAGAGTTCAATGCCTTTCTTGAGCATAAATCATTCATAAGTAGAATGTTGCTTCTTGGAATCCCATCAATGGCAAGTCTCCAAGGTCATGTGTATCCATTTTTTCCACGTTGCACAAACAAATTGAAAGGGATCCAATTGTTAGGTTGTGGTTAGATGGCCACAAACCATTGAGGGTGAAATGCCCATAATGTCCATGTCCATACCAATGAGTAATCATTCCAATAAGTTACACTTGTAGCTACCATGTGGAATCCATGTCCTTTGACCCCACCCAAAGTCTTGGAATTGGTCTCCGTTTTTTGTCCATAGATTATGCATACATACCTTTGTGGATCCACCTCAGAGTACTTATCCCATGCAGAGTATAAGTTCCTACAACTTTGTTATTGTACCCTATGCTTCTCTCTCTTCTCCATTAGCAAATTCTGCTCATCTTGACTTTTTGTGGCTACCAATTGAGCCTTGATCCCACTTCACAAGCTACCTTTAGATAATTCACTAGTCTTATAACTAGGGCTACATTTCTAAACTCTTTATTCCAAATACTTTCAAATGTAGATGTGGATAGGCTCTCATAACCATATTGTTTCAGCAAAGTGTTAATGTCCCGCATGATGTCTATTTTCTTGTGTACTTCAGGTATCACGTGTTGTGTCTCTCTAGGACCATCCAACATGGTTCTACTCTTGTGAATAATATGCTCTAGGACCATCCAACATGGTTCTACTCTTGTGAAGAATATGCTCTAAGTTATTATCCACAAAGTGTTGAATGAGATCCCTACCGACACATGTGTGCTCCTTACTCCTCCTCACAATCCCTAAATTCCCATGCACATCATTGCATACCATTATCAAATTGCTCCCTGTGCTAATAGAATGATTTCCTTCATATTTCATGCATCTCGTACCATGCTATGAACCACACCTCCCTGAACATTCATCCTAAAGTTATAGCATATCTTCCCAGCCAAGTTATTTGCCAAGCCATTGACAACACATCATAAAAAGTTTGTATGAGCTCCAAGGAGCTACCCCAAAAATTCTTCCTTACAGACATTAAAAGGTCTTGCTCATCATGTTGGCAACATCTACTCCTACAACAATTGATGGAAGCCACTACACTCATTCTATTTACATTTTGTACATTAATGTTGTATGCTCTCTTTGCTTAGGCTCCCTCTCAATGAAAGTGTATCTTATTTTCTTTGACGCTAGAGCATCCTCTTCCAAAATTTGAATATTGACCACCTTATGTATGCTAACATTGAAATTTCTCCCCTCCCCAACAAGTTGCAGCTCATGCCAAATAAAATGTACCCTTTTTCTATACAGATTTGTACTTCTTTTCTAAAATCATTCTAAATAATCCCTTATGTAAGTTAAATTCTGTAAATTTTTTAAAATAAAAATATCCTTGTGTTGAACTCATGTGATGGGGTGACATAAGATGACTGACCCCCTCGAGCATTACCTTTTATAAGTTAGTACAACATGTGTATGCCTAGTGACATGTATGCTTGGTGGCATGTGGACACTTTACTACAAGAATGATCTTTGGTTCAGTTCATCCCTTTTGTGCATATACTTTCCCTTTCATAGGTCCCTAGGTGAGAACTACATTTACATGGAGGAGTTGGGTTAGGTTGTGTCATAGTAGAAAAATTCGCATAGGCTTCCTGTAAATATCACTTCTTACTTGACTTGGGATGTTTTGTCCTATAAAATTTATCCATTCAAATCTAAGGACTTCTCCACCTTCTATTGGTGGAGAGCATTAGCAGAAGAGCTTTCAGCCAAGGAGAGAGGTGTTGTGGACCAAGATTTCAAACAACTATTGGTTGATCCACATGCATAGTGAGATCAATGATTATGGTGGGTCAGCATTTTGGACAATGCTAGCTATTGGTTGATCCACATGCATTGCCACAATCAAAATCCACATAGCTAGAGAACATAGTATTTTGTTGAATCTCAAAAGCAGCTTCTCTCTCCACAAACATTGTTAGTGAATCGACCACTCCAAAGTGATCTCCTTAACATTGGAGTTGCACTGTTGCAAGAATCTCTCTCTCTCTCTCTCTCTCTCTCTCTCTCTCCATCCATCCATCCATACATACATGCATGCATGTATGTATGTATGTATGTATATAGTGTATATGTATATAGTTTGTTTGACTATAATGATGAGTCTTCAATAAATTTATACATTTAGATAAAATTTAAGGTCTCCACGAATATAAAGCAAAAGACAAAGCGCTCTTTGAATTTATATAGAACTAAACAAAGCATATGACATGCATTCCTTCTTAGTACCACATGTTTATACCATTTTGAGTTCTCTTCCTTTGATATAAAAGATGCTCAAGCCAATTGAGAAAATAATCAATTTCTTCTAATCCTCTCTTTTGCTTTTTCTCTCTCCTTTTCATATTATCTTCATGCGGGAATTTCATTTTTAACACATAATTATCTTAGAGGCATCGAACAATTTACAAAAAACTTGAATTGCAAAACCTCCCAAAGAAGAGTGTGCTCACAGATGGTACTCAAAATGAGTGCAAAATAGATATTTACATCCTCTTTAGGTAATTGTAAGAGATTCTCTAGTAGGAAGCCCTAACTATGGAGTTGGATTGATATGCCAAAGTTTGGTAGTGGAATGCACTCAATCTGAGGAAGGATTGAGGAAACGCTCTAGAAATGATAATAAATAATGGACGACCAGTAAGGGGTAGATCGAGGGAGCAGGGTGGTAAATGAAATTTTCTGAATAAGGCCAGTGTAAGGCAAGAGCGAGACCTTATAGTGTCTTGTGTTTTGGTAAATAAAACTCTGTATAACCATTGTAAGGCAAGAGCGAGAGCTTATAGTCGATCTGTACTAAGCTAAAAGAACGTGCTTTTGATTTGGATTGTGAAACGACAAAGACGAGGATTTGATACCGTCTACTTTGAGAGTTGAAAACTTGACTACGTCATATGCTGCACCATTGCTCCGTCCGTATAGGGGATTAGATCTCACTTTTCCAATGTGTCTTGCATAGTCAGCGCCATGCATCATGCCACTATAGCATATATGCTTGCTACTATCCCGAAAACAAGCGCATTTTTGGCTGCCAAACATCATCAGTCAGGGCGTATATCTCAAAATCAAGAGCTCCGCTGGCAACGACGGAAATCATTAAGACAATTTGATGTTGCCTACATTACCAGGCATGAAACTGGTCTCTTTTCGTTGTCGTTGTGCGATTTCTTGTAGGTTGGGGTCACCACTTTGAGCTGTGACGGGAAGTTAGATGCGCTGCTGACGTGAACCTCCCTCGAAAGCTCAGCATCGACAGGGTAGCGGATATCGAGATCTCGGTTTATGATCCGACTGGACCAAAGTGAGCACGAAAATCGGTGGGCGGACGCCGAAGCGGAGGACGGAAGAGGAGGCGTAGATGGTGGTGAGAAACGGCGGCTGTCTGAACAGCCTATGGTGGGTGGAGGATCTGGTTCAACGTTGCCATCGAAATTTTGCGGCCATTGTGCAACGCCAAAGGCTTCTTGATCCACTTTCTCATTAGGAGACGACGTCGTCAAGAGCCTACCACTGAATTCCGTGTTTGGATCCACCTCAAGCGCGCAAACAGATGAAGCACTGAGAATGCTACGAGAGGAAGAGCCTGAAAATCGCCCACTAAGAATTTTCTTCACTTTAGAAGAGAAAGAGCGGCGAGCTGGAGAGGAGGAGGGTTGAGCCAAGGAGCGGGGGGTGAGTACTCGATGGGGAGATTGCAAGATGGGTGGAGGGGAAAGGGGAGGCAAAAGAGTAGAGTCGTGGGGAGAGAGGGAAGGTTTGGGCAACCCAGGTGAGGTCTCCCAAAGGAAGGGGACGATGCCAGGATTGTGGTAGAAGGAAGAGCCACGAGAGGAGGGGCCATGCTCGGCATCCCTTTGGAGCAAGTGAAGGAAGAAGGGCTCATGGATCACTAGGGAGTTGGAGGTTTCCTGAGGAGTTTCAAGCATGATGGGTGCAAACATTAGGGAGTTGGTGTTATGAGGAGTTTCAAGCATGGTGGGTGCTAAGCCACTTCTAAATACTACCTAGAAGATCACAAACTCAAAGGAAAAATTGTAGATCTTGTACACTATTCAAGTGATACGAATTTGCACATTTCTAACTTAAAGGAATTGTAGATCTATACACTATTCAAGTGGTAGGAATTGCCCTAACTCAAAGGAATTGTAGGTCTGAATACTATTCACGTGGAAGGGGAACTTAAATGTTCCATGCAATCATATCTCCTCTTGACTACCTTTACACTTTTAATTAAGTTTGATGGTGACCTTTTGCTTGTTTGATTTGACAAACTCATCCATCAATTCTTCTCTAGGCTCTTATTTGGACACCCTACCTTCTCTCATGTTATTTTGGGCCTACCGTTTGTTCTCTTGTTGCTTCAAGGCATCACACTTGTGGTTTTCAAGCCTCAACTAGCTCCCATGCCCATCTAGATCTTTATCAACAATTGCATTTTAATATATCACCTCAACTTTCGGCATTTGTTTCATGGCTTGAAAGATCTACATTCATAATCCCTTTCAACCATGGTGCCAAGCAAGAATGGACATTGACATGAAACCCTCTAAATGATGGTTGCATAAGTACTAACATGTTGGACAAGAGTCCCAGTACTTATTAATTTGAAAGGATGATACTACCTCAAGCATTCCGTGAGTGACGTACGAAGACTCCTATGAAATCTCTAATCATTGAGCTATACGCCAAAAACTGGACAAAAGAAAAGTTTTACCTAAATTAGGATGTGCATTTATTACTTATACATTTATCTTGCAAATATTGGTGTGTTGGCTTAAACCTTATTGCATCAACCATCCAATATACCTCTGATGTTGCAAATTTCCTCTTCACATATATATATACTACATTTATCTTGCAAATGTTGGTCTATTAGCTTAAACCATGTTGCATCAACCCTGTTGCATATTTCCTCTTCACACACACAATCACATGTGTACGTGTGTATGTGTGTGTGTGTGTGTGTGTGTGTGTGTGTGTGTGTGTGTGTGTGTGTGTGTGTGTGTGTGTTTAGAATTCATTATCCCGTCAATAATTGAACCATACAATCAATTCAGTCATAGATTAGCCTTAAACTAAACAATTAAAATTTAAAAATAATTCAAATATAAAGATTTAAACATTTAAAAGAAATGAGATATAATTTTATTTCGAAGGTATTACAGCCAAACAAGGTAGATTTACAAAAGTGTAGAATCCATCTGGTAGTCCAGGCTCCGAGGTTAGGGTTCACTTATCTGCCACCATCCAAGAAAAATGAGGTATTATAATATCATCATTTCAAATGGGTAGACAGGTAATGCTTGTATCCCCTGGCATGTTATTGCATTACCAAGGAACGTAGGCAACCATCTAGATTCACAAGTAAATTTTTTCCAAATACCATAAGAGCATAATGCAAAAGTATCATCATATGTCACACGAGGAGTATTCCATATCCATAGTAAAGTAAGCAATAAAAATTAGTAAATAAATTTGGCATTAAGGATAGCATAAAAGGAGACTTAATTGTGTGAAAAAAAAGGGGGGGGAAATTGGAAAGAAAATATATTATTAATTGTGTGAAAAAAAGGGGGGAAGTTGGCACAAAAATTAGAAGCGTCTAAAGGAAAAAGTTAGTATAAAAAATGGGGATGTAGCCATATAAGAGTACCAAGAAAAAAAGGGGAAGGAACACGTCTAAGATAAATCACCAAGACTCAAAAAAGTCCATGCTACCAATAGAAAAGGAGATAAAGAAAAAAGTAGACTATGAGACTAAAAAAACCAAACCCCTTAACGAAGGCAATAGAATTGAAATAAAGTAGTGTAATTACAAAAGCCAATGAATAATAGACAAATAGATTAAACAAATAGAAGAAAACTGAAGCGTGATTAAATAAAGAGTAATAAAAAAAGGGGGATTAGAGACCGTACTGAAAAGGGTTGCTATGGTTTAAAACACAAAGTTTTAATGTGTGTGTGTAGCCATAAATACAAAATAAGTAATCTCCTACACTTAATAAGCAAAATTGTATAAGTAAATATATATATAACTATATATAAACGTAGACAAATAGACAAAAGAGTAGAACGTATAAGTTAGTCTAGAAAAAGGCAACCAATGGACGGATAAGGAATAAACAACATATATTTATAAGTATAAAGTAGGAAAAAGCCAACTAATCAAACGGAAGAAGCCAACTAAACAAACTAGAAGGAGTGTAAGATACGGAGAGATCTTAACTTGCAAAAGATAAGTAAGAAGAAACAAACGAAACTAGGGCCGTTTTGCGGACACTAAGCAGCCATGCAGGGAGCTTGGTAGAGACGTGAACGTAGTAGAAGCGGGGAGTCAATGCCAGAGATCAGGACAATGCCTTGAGCTCAGGTACGTAAAAGTGGTCGTAGGTACAGGTGTGAGGCCACAAGGTGGGCACAATAGGCAATGGCCAGTCGCAAAGGCCACATGTGAAGCGATAGCTCATGCAACACAGTTAGAAAAAGACTTGTAAAGAGAAAAAAGGCAGAGAATAAAGAGGCTCCAAGAAGTCACGCACCGTAGAGTTGTGGCAACGCGAAGTCAGGGCTGGCACACCAAGCGCTAGAGAAGAGGGGAGTCGAGAAGTATTGCCAAGTAGTGAGAGTTTAGAGCGGCAATAGTAAGAGGCGAAGGCAGGAGGCAATCCTTGAGAGCAAGTGATAGCCAAGAAGTCGGGCGAGACTGAAGAGCAAGGAATCAATGAGAATAACTAAGAAGGAAAGGGGAAGGAATGCTAGCTATGTACTAAGCTAGCAGTCTAGAAAGAGGAGCCGTGAGAGGTCGCCACAGCGCAAAGCAAATGTGCAAAGGTAAGTGAGGCGAAGCTAACCGGAAGGAGGCATGGAGAGGGAGATGAGGCAGTCGGATCATAATAGAGCATACATAAATAGAAGGGGAGGTCCAGCAAAGACCAAACCGTTAGGGCGGTGATTTAAGGGAGGTAGAATGGTGGTTGTAAGTGACGATCGCTAATAGTTTAGAGGAGATAGGATATAGTACGGGACGGTTTAGGGGTTTTTTTTGTGTATAGGGATGTTAAAACAAATACAATAAGGTTTAGAGGCCGGGTTTAGTTAGTTTAGATTAAGCTTTAGGTGTTCGACCAGAAGGGGTCGCAATGAGAGCTAGATAGGGAAGAGGCATAGTAACAAGATGAAGCAAGAAGGTAGCTATTGAGGTGACAATCACGGTGGACATTCCACCAAATAAAGGTTGGGAGGGTGGCGGTGTATAATGGCCAAGGGCGCCAATGCCAAAAGGTAAGGAATTATAAATTCTTAGGTGGGGATAAGGTGGGGGTTACAGTAATCGTGGCTACTGGAGCATATGGAGACATAAGCCAAAGAGGATGGTTAGAGTATCGGGGTCATTTTTAGAAGGCCGGAAGGAAGAAAGCGAGAGGGAAAAGGGAGGTTGGGGCTTTAGGCTAGGTTAAAAGGTTTTTTAATCAACATAATAAAATGAAAAAATTAAATAACTAAAGCAACTAATTTAATTAATGTAAGATAAGTAATTAATTAAATATTGAAAAAAGTGACAAATTAAAGGAATATATGTAACCACACTTAAAACAGTGCCTTATTAAAGAAAAATTACAAACAAGTGACAAATTAAAGAAACTTACGAGCACCCACACTTAAAAGAGTGCTCATTTAAAGAAAAATTTAAATTTGTATGTGTGTGTGTGTGTGCGCATATAAATAAGTGTAAAAGTGACTAAAATGTGTGTGTGTGTGTATGTGTGTGTGTGTGTGTGTGTGTGTGTGTGTGTGTGTGTGTGTGTGTGTGTGTGTGTGTGTGTGTGTGTGTGTGTGAAAATGAAAAAATCATTATGCTAATTTACTGTATGTGTGTGTGTGTGTGTGTGAGTGAAATTTTATTAAGAAAAATGTGTGTGTGTGTGCGCGCACGTGTGTGTGTGTGTGTTTAGTTCCACTTGTAATAAGTTGAGTCTTAAATCTTACTTAGCCAATCTAATAGCATAAGCATAGCCAAAATAGCCTTTTGACATGACTCATCTAGTGACTATGGGTGAGTGGAGGGTAAATGGAAAAAGGGATGAGAAGCCTTAAATGGCACTTTTTTGCCACCATTTCCACGTGGTCCATTTTTGGAAATGGCAACCAAAAGTGCCATATATTTTTGCTATTTTTATGTTTAAATTGCAACCAAAAGTGCTATATAACATTGCCATGCTTAATGTATGAAATGGCACTACATTGTAGATCAAATCTGAAAGAAACGGCAAATGAATGCTATAAAAGTTGCCATTTATTATGTTAAAGAGACTCATCTATTCCACACCATATTGCCACATCATCACCATGCATGGTGCCACATCAGCCACATGTATACACATCATGATGATGACGAGCCACATCATCAACATGCATGGTAAGTTATACATGCATGTGATTTGAGTGCATGAGGCATAGAATACCACGATCGAGGTTTATGACCACGATGTGCATGAGGCATAGAATACTACGATCGAGGTTTATGACCACGATGTGTGTGAGGCATAGAATACCTCGATCGAGGTTTATGACCGCGATGTGCGTGAGGGCCCATAGAATACCTCGATCGAGGTTTATGACCACGGTGTGCATGAGGCATAGAATACCTTGATCGAGGTTTATGACCGAGGCATAGAATACCTCGATCGAGGTTTATGACCACGATCGAGGTATTTGGAAATGGAAAAATAATCAAATGACAAATCAAATTGTCATGATTTATGACCACAATCGAGGTATTTGGAGTAGACCACAAAAATTAGTTTCAAAACAAAATCCAACGTAATTTAGTAGCCAATTATTTTCAATCTTAGCACCTTTTCCACCAATAATAATCAAGAGCAATCTAGTGGATGAGTAAGAGCAATCTAGTGGATGAGTTGAGGCTCTCTATAAGACACCACGTTTTGGTTCATTTTGTTGAGATATCGAGCTCCACTCGTGATATGCCAGGGTGACCGTTGTGCATTTATGTCACCGACTTGTTAGCTGCAGATGCGGTTAATACACCGCCCACGAATAATAGCTGGATGACAGCTATCCTTATCTATTCTAGTTTGTGGCTCAGTTAGTGTGCCGCCTTAGTTAGTTGAGTTTGGTTTGAGACCCACATATAGGTTTCTTCTATTTCTTTGTACTAGAGTTCTTTTGGCTTTCACAACTAAGAAGAGGAAAACTATTTTCAGCCTCCACCTGTGTGTGTATTCCCCCATTGTGTATGTGAGAAAGCCGCAAGTGAGACTCCTTCGCTCTCTCCCACTATCTTCACATGGTATCAGAGCCTTGTTCATGGTAAGGAGCTCAAGAAAGCAAACCAAGTTCGCGGTGTCCTGGTAAGAGGACTAGTGTTGCTTTCCTATTTCGAGTTTGGGAGCAAATCTCTGCAGGTAGCACAGCCAGAAGTGCAAGAGTGCACTGTCTCAGATTGAGATGCCCTTCGCGGTGTGGCGAGAACGCAGTATATGCTACGGGTGAGGGTGAAGCCTCTGGTGATTCTATTTTTCTGATTCGAGGCCATTTCGAGGCCCATTTTGAAGGCGGAAGTTCTTCGCAGGCACTCAGAAAAAGGCCCTGTTTTTGCTGTGCGACCACTGCTCTGCTGATCGGTGAAAAGTTGCCGCAGAAATTGCATCGTATGCCTGTGTGCAGAGATATTGGGAGTTGCAAAATCATGCTTGTTGCCTGTTGATGCAAAATCGTCACTAGGAAGTGACTATGTGGTCAAATACCACTTTCGTTAGTTTTGCAGATCTGCCCTTGTGAGGCAAAAGCTGTGTTTTTCACAGTGACAGAATATTTTGCAGTGTTCTGTAATGGCGTCTGATTCTCTTTCACAGATTGTCACAAAAAAGCTTGACAAGAACAACTTCCAAGCATGGAAGTTTAGAATGACGAATTTCCTTATGGGAAAAGGCTATTGGGAGTTCATTACAGGAAATGAAGAAGAACCAGTTCTTCCTAATGTTCCCAATCAACAGGAAATGCAGGCATTTAAATGATGGCATGAGAGAGCCAAAAAAGTTATGTACTGGCTGTCTATCAGTATTTCGGATTCTATGATTGTGCATATTCAGGATGCAAGTACGCCAAAGGAGGCATGGGATACTTTGGCAAAAATGTACAGCACAAATACGCAAGCCAGGAAAATGCAGCTCAAACAGGAGTTGCACAATGTGCAGAGAGAGAATTTCAGCATCAATGACTACCACATGAAGGTGAAGAAAATTGCAGATGCACTTGCTTCCATTGGGTCGCCAGTGGAAGATGATGATCTAGTTTCTGGGACCTTGAATGGTCTAGGAAAGGATTATGCATAGTTCCAGACATCCATTGCCGTCCGTGAAAAATTTCCTGATTTTGAAGAGTTGTTTGCTCTTCTAACTTCTGAAGAGCAGAGAAATGGGGGTGCATCTTCTTCAGGAGGAACTTCAAAAGAAACTGTCTTCTACTTAAATGCTAGAAGAGGTAGAGGCAGAGGTAGAGGAGGCCGATCTGCAGGCCGTGGTAGAAATCAAAATATGCGGCAAACTCAAGAAAACCAATCCTATGGAGGAGGACGTGGTAACTCTAGAGGCAGGGGGAGCCAAAGAGGCCGTGGTGGATAGCAGAGAGGCCAAAATGCAAACAACAATGTTGAATGCTATTACTGTGGTAAAATGGGTCATATGGCTAAGGACTGCTACAAAAAGCAGAATGACATTATGAATGGAAAATTGCAGCAAGGCAATTATGCATCTTCCAATAGACAGGGTGATGACAAAAATGAGCATCTATTTATGGTGCAGCACATGACCAATTCTGTGACAAGTGTAGAAGAATGAAATGATGTGTGGTATGTTGACTCAGGTGCATCAAACCACATCATGCAGAGTGGATGCAGGATGCAAGGAAAATGGAAAAACCAGGATTTGTGGAGACTGGTGATGATACTGCACATCCTATTGTGCAGATTGGTAAAATTCCTTTGTCTATGTAGGATGGGAAAAAGAAATACCTATCTGATGTATTTCATGTCCCGAACATCACCAAGAACCTAGTTTCTGTTGGTCAAATGGTTGAGCAGGGCGTGCAGGTCAGATTTAATCCTCATGGATGCTTTGTTGAGGATATGAAAAATAACGGTCGCTTGATAGCAAAAGGAAAGAAGAAGGGTAGGATGTTTACGTTGGATGTGGACATGCCTGAATTGAGTGCACCAATGTTTGCACATGGGACCGGTGTAGTTGCAGATATTGATTATCTGGCATAAACACATTGGTCATGTTAATATACAGTGACTTAAATCAATGCAAGCCCAAAATATTGTTGCAGGATTGCATAAATTCAAGGTTGCAAAAATGCATAAGGTTTGTGAAGCCTATCAATTTGGAAAACAGGCAAAGAAACCATTTCCTAGGCATATTCAAGAGAGTAAAAAGCCATTGGAATTAATCCACTCTGATGTGTGGACTACTAAAGCTGCATCTATTGGAGGCTGTCACTATTTTATCACTTTTATTAATGACTTCAGCAGAAAAGTTTGGGTGTATTTTATGAAAAAGAAAAGTGAAGTGTTTGGGCACTTCAAAGCTTTTAAAGCTATGGTTGAAAAAGAAATAGGCCAGCAACTAAAATGCCTAAGGTCAGATGGAAAGGATGGTCTTTCCATCAGATGGATATAAAGAATGCCTTCTTGCATGGTGATTTGCAAGAAGAGGTCTTTATGGAGTAGCCAGCAGGTTATGTTCATGCTATTCATCCTGAGTTTGTTTGCAGGTTGAAGAAAGCCTTGTATGGCTTGAAGCAAGCACCTAGAGCATGGTCTGACAAGATAGGACTGTATCTTGTCACTATTGGCTTTCAGATTTCTAAGGCAGATTTCTCACTCTATGTGACAAAAACAGAGAAAGGGATTATGCTGCTTGTCATTTATGTTGATGATTTGATCATCACAGGTGATAATGATGAAGATATCCTTCATGTGAAAATGCTATTGAAGGAGAAGTTTGAGATGAAGGATTTGGGAGAGCTGCGTTATTTCTTGGGCATTGAGGTGATTAGATCACCAAGTGGGATACAGCTCTTGCAGAGGCAGTATGGATTGGACATGCTGTCCAAATATGGGATGACAGGCTGTAAGCCTATTTCAGTTCCTTTGGAGCAGAATGTGAAGCTGAGCACAGATGCAGGTGAGCTTCTGGAAGACCCTACTATGTACAGACGCATAGTAGGAAGTTTGATTTATATGACTATTACCAGGCCAGATTTAAGCTATGTTGTTGGATTGGTAAGTCAGTTTATGCAGGCTCCAAGGAAACCGCATTTGGATGCGGCTAGACGCATACTCAGGTATGTGAAGTCCACATTGCAGTATGGACTATTTTATGAGGCTGGGGTGCAGATACAATTGCATGGATACACTGATGCTGATTGGGCTGGTAGTATTTCTGATAGACGATCTACCAGTGGATATGTGTTCTCTTTTGGGAGTGCTACAGTCACCTGGAGCAGTAAGAAACAGCCTACAGTTGCCTTGTCGAGCACAGAGGCTGAGTACAGGGGTGCAGCAATGGCTGCATGTGAGGTAGCTTGTTTGCATAAGCTACTTTATGATATGCATCAGTCTACAGATGGGCTAGTTGTCATTTACTGTGACAACATGAGCAGTATACACTTGGCAAATAACCCAGTCTATCATGCTAGAACAAAGCACATTGAGGTGCATTATCACTATGTGCGGGAGAAGGTTTTACTAGGTCTTATTGATCTAGTTTATGTCAGCACAGAGGATCAGGTAGCTGACATATTCATGAAGGCATTGGGCACAGAGAAGCTGTGTAAGTTCAGAGACTTGCTTGGTGTGCAAGAATTGGGATTGAGCTCGAGGGGGAGTGTTGAGATATCGAGCTCCCACTCGTGATATGCCAGGGTGACCATTGTGCATTTATGTCACCGACTTGTTAGCTGCAGATGCGGTTAGTACACCACCCATGAATAATAGCTGGATGACAGCTATCGTTATCTATTCTAGTTTGTGGCTCAGTTAGTATGCCACCTTAGTTAGTTGAGTTTGGTTTGAGACCCACATATAGGGTTCTTCTATTTCTTTGTACTAGAGTTCTTTTGGCTTTCACAACTAAGAAGAGGAAAACTGTTTTCAGCCTCCACCTATGTGTGTATTCCCCCATTGTGTATGTGAGAAAGCTGCAAGTGAGAATCCTTCCCTCTCTCCCACTATCTTCACACATTTCACCCATTCTTAGCCATTCTTGCCTCCCCATCACTTTGTCACACCTTCCATCCTACTTTCATTGAGAATGGGTTCTCAAAGCTGTAGAGCTAGTAGACGTGAAAGATGTAGGAACCCCCCCCCAAATCTCATTGATGAGGAGCGCAAGTGGAAGGATCATGAGCGCAAGAGAGCCTCTAGAGCTAGAGCTCGTAGTGCCACCACCGATCCACCTCGACCTCTACATCCCACCTCCACCTCCACCCCCACCCCCACCTCCATTGTCCCCCCCTCCACATCCTTATCCGCTCCCCTACCTCCTCCGCCCTTCCCCTAGCCACCTACATTTTGCCCTCCACCTCTACCTCTTCCCCCTCCACCCTCCCCCGTCCCCCTCCCCCCCTTCCCCTTGGCGGCTCCCTTCCCCCCTCCACCCTACGATCTCCCATTGATCCCCTTGCCCCACCTTGTAGCAGCAGTGTTGCTTCACGACGTGACTTGCCGAAGTCCACTATCTGTCGTCGTAATAGCAAGATTGTGCAGTCTTTTTTTAGTGACCTCATGCCAGCTTCACAGTCTTCTCTTGTCACATCCCTGATTGATCACTCTAACTTGGTAGAGTGTAGGAGGCTTGCTGGTCTTGGTGCACATAGAGATAAGGTTGTATGTAGTGAGGTCCTTAGCAGTGTTCGACCTTCCTATGCTTCTATTAAGCATAGGAACTCCAGTGATGCCTTGGTAGCACATCGTGCTATTGTGGCTGCCATTAGTAGACCTCATATAGGCCATGTGCGTACTACTTCACGTCTTCTTCAGATTGCACCGCGCACATTGCGAGCAGGCATGATTAGGAGGCAGAGTCTAGAGGATAGTGAGACTGATGCTCTTTGGGCTTTGAGTGGTCGTGCACCTCACAGCGGTCGATTGTTGGATGATTCCACTAGGTCCTTTATACAACAGTTTTGGGAGGAGCATTGTAGAGCATCCCTGGTGTTCAAGAAGACATTGCGGAAGAGGGTGTCACGTGGTGTGTACATTGAGCATGGTGCATGTTTTTTGGAGTGTACCCAGACTGAGTTGTACACTCAGTTTGTAGAGGCACACCCAGAGTTCAGGGTTGGGCAGAGGTCATTTGAGCGATGCAGGCCATGGTTTGTGCGATGCTCTCAGGAGCATGACACATGTTGTTGTCGCTACCATGTGGATTTTGGATTAATGTATGACGTATTCAGTTTCCTTGATGGTCATAGGGGAGTGGTTCCTACTAGCCCTCGCGACTTCATTCATTCCATATTGTGTACATGAGATGGCAATGCTTTATTCCATTCCCTTGATTGTGTGGAAGGTAGGTGTACTTTGTGTGGTGGCTTTGCTAGAGTGCCACGAGTTGCACTAGATACTTGTGACGTGCACATGGTTCGTTGGTAGCAGTATGAGTACAGTACCCTGACATTAGATGGTGGTGCACAGTCGAGGAGGTTGCAGCTTATGGGAAAGGAGACACCACGTGTTGTATTCATTGACAGTTTTCGAGGGAAGCTGTACCGCTACATACGCCACTCGCACACTGCAAAGTGGGAGGATCGTCAGTTCCATGCATGTTTGAGGACATTTCCTATAGGGGTGGTTGTCTTAGTGGTGGACTTTGCGGAGAATTATACCTTTGCACCACAGCATGAGATCCAATCGGAGTATTATTTCTCCGAACAGGTGATGTGTGATTGAGTTATTGGTTTTTTTATGGCCTCATTACATTGAATTATTTCAATTATAGTCATATTTTTTTTCAATGCCATATTGCAGGTTGCTATATTTGTGCACATTAGCTATCGTCATGCACAGGCTCATGTGGATGGCATTGATAGCACCATGGACTCACGTGTCATTGTGCGAGAGTATCACTTCTACATTAGTGATGATCGATCGCATGATGCCCATTTTGTGCAGCATTGCTTCAATTTGCATGATAGTTTCTTGAGGGATCATGGTGTCACATGGCAGCGGTGCTGGATCTAGTCAGATGGCTGTGGTGGTCGGTTCAAATCTGCTAGATAGTTTTATTGGTTCTGCATATGGCACCATGAGACAGGCATTCCGATCACATGGAGCTACTTCGAGATAGGGCACGGTAAGGGAGAGCACGATGGTGCAAGTGCTTGCATGAAGCATGCTTTACATCGATACCAGTTGCATCACAGTGCCAATCACTTCAAGGATGCACATGATGTGGTGCAGTGGTGCAGCTAGCACTTATCCACTAGTGCTATCTTCTCGTTTCAATCGCGTGATGATAGGGTGGTGAGTAGGTATTTTTGGTGCATGGACATTGGGATTCTTGATCGGTCTAAGCCTTGTGATTGTTGTTCAGTGTCCGGCACTCTTGATTTCCATTCCATCAAGAGCATAGGTGAGTCTCACCCTGCGATCTTTTCTCGACGGTTTGCATGTTTTTGCTCCAAATGCATTGATGATGATTGGGGAGGGTGCTCCATGATACCATGGGCCGATCCATGGGCACGGCGAGTGCTTTCTCCCTTCCATCCTTGGGAGGAGGTACATGATGATCAAGGATGTGGGATTCAGTTTCTCTATAGATTATGACGAGCTTATAGATATTTTGTGTATTGGTGATATCTTTGCGGTCATTGCTTCAGAGGGCAATGAGGAGGGTGTGGATTATTACTTGTTGCGATGCTCTATGGTGAAGAGTGTGCTGAATGAGGATACAATGGATGGGCATGGGATGCACTTCAATGCTCACAGCATGATCATAGGTGGCCACTATTTTCAGCGAATACAGAGGCGTGGTCGCTATATTGAGTTCCAGGAGTACATGGCAGATCAGGAGGCATAATGTATTCTCATCTTGTTGTTGCAATCAAGATTACTTTGAGTCATGTTTGCACTTGCAAGGAGACGTCCACTCCACGATGGCACCTTGCAGTGGAGGATCACGAGCGCATACTTGCAACTATTGGCATGAGAGCCGATCCTGAGGAGTAGCACATTACATATAGTTTTGGGATCATCAGTTGATCAAATAGATTTTTTTTGGGTATCACTAGTTGATTACATATTTTTGTATTCGATATGTATAGGCTCAATGTGTGACCATACCATTGTAATTTTCATGGACTTATATTTTGTATTTCACTATGATGGGTTTATACATGTTCATACACATCATTGTATTAGATTCTATTTTATACATGATGTCTGTTGTCTTCTCAATGGGATTTGTTGTTTCTATAAAACAAAAAATTGTTTATTAGTAGTAATGTTGTAATTGTGTTTTGTGCTTTAGAACATTTTAAAAATGTGACTAAGAAAATTCGTGCACATACTAACCAAATATGCATGTGGACTTATCTGTTGGGGATGAAACTCTGCACGGCTCTTAGGCTGCCCTAGACCTACATCCATGCAAGCTTTGGTCTCCAACTGATTTGGTATGTGCCACATGGAAGGTATAATGCATACATTTTTACAATCCCTACTAGTGACTATGCATGAAAAATGGCGCACATAATAACCAAGTGTATGCATGTGGACTTATCTATTGGGGATGAAACTTTGCACAGCTCTTAGGCTACCCTAGACGTACATCCATGCAAGATTTCATCTCCAACTGATTTGTTATGTGCCATGTGGAAGGTATAATGCGTACATTTTTACAATCCCTACTAGTGACTACGTATGAAAAATGGTGCACGTACTAACCAAATACGCATGTGAACTTATCTGTTGGGGATAAAACTTTGTACAGCTCTCAGGCTACCCTAGACGTACATCCATGCAAGATTTGGTCTCCAACTAATTTGGTATGTGCCACATGGAAGGTATAATGCGTACATTTTTACAATCCCTACTAGTGACTACGCATGAAAAATGGTGCACGTACTAACCAAATACACATGTGGACTTATCTGTTGGGGATGAAACATGGCACGGCTCTTAGGCTACCTTAGACATACATCCATGCAAGATTTGGTCTCCAACTGATTTGGTATGTGCCACATGGAAGGTATAATGCGTACATTTTTACAATCCCTACTAGTGACTACGCATGAAAAATGGCGCACGTACTAACTAAATACGCATGTGGACTTATCTGTTGGGGATAAAACTTTGCATGGCACTTAGGCTACCCTTCACATACATCCATGCAAGATTTGGTCTCCAACTGATTTGGTATGTGCCATATGGAAGGTATAATGCGTACATTTTTACAATCCCTACTAGTGACTACAAATGAAAAATGGCACACGTACTAACCAAATACGCATGTGGACTTATCTGTTGGGGATGAAACTTTGCACAACTCTTAAGCTACCCTAGACCTACAACCATGCAAGATTGGGTCTCCAACTGATTTGGTATGTGCCATGTGGAAGGTATAATGCATACATTTTTACAATCCCTACTAGTGACTACGTATGAAAAATGGTGCACGTACTAACCAAATATGCATGTGGGCTTATCTATTGGAGATGAAACTTTTCACAGCTCTCAGGCTACCCTAGACATACATCCATGCAAGATTTGGTCTCTAACTGATTTGGTATGTGCCACGTGGAAGGTATAATGCGTATATTTTTACAATCCCTACTAGTGACTATGCATGAAAAATGGCGCACATACTAACCAAATATGCATGTGGACTTATCTATTGGGGATGAAACTTTTCACGGCTCTTAGGCTACCCTTGACATACATCCACACAAGATTGGGTCTCCAACTGATTTGGTATGTGCCGTGTGGAAGGTATAATGCATACATTTTTACAATGGCTACTAGTGACCGCATGAAAAATGGCACACGTACTAACCAAATATGCATGTGGACTAACAAAATATGAAGAGGGGAGAGGAGAAGAGTGGAGATGAGGAGAGAGGGCACAGCTAGAGAGCACACCACAAATGACTAACTGTACACTAGATTTAGTTGAAAAAATAGAATATATACAATCCCTTTTAGGGTTAGGGTTAGGGGATCTAACCCTTTCCTTTATAGCACTCTATAAGGTTAGTGCTATGCACATATGATCACGTGATGGTGCTATGCACACATGATCACATGATGTTGAGCATGAACTCTCAACACCTTCCCTGAAGATCAACATCACGAAGTAGGCCTTCCCTCAAGATGATGATTCTGGGGAATCGAAGAAGGACTGAGCATTACATTCCATCACACGCCTTTAATGGGAATGTCCTTCCTCTACATCAAACCAAGAGCTAGTCGGTGTTTCTCGAATAGCTCTTTACCGAGTGGTTTGGTAAAGATGTCTGCAACATTTTCTTTGCTATCACAATGCTACAGTGTGATGTCACCAAGTAACACTCTTTTTCTGATGAAGTGCTCTCTGACATCAATGTGCTTTGTCCTGGAGTGATATACTAGATTCTTGGCCAATGCTTGAGCCGATTGATTATCACAGTATATTGTTGTTGGCTTTGACTCATCAAAGTAATCTGTTTCTGACAATAGTCTTATGAGCCATATAGCCTCACATGCACCTGTAGTGAGTGCCCTATATTTTGCTTCCGTCGAAGACAAAGAAAGGTTGTTTGTTTTACAACCATGATATAGCAACTTGACCAAGGAAAAATGCATATCCCTGTGTCGATCTCCTGGTCTCATGATCTCCGGCATAGTCACTGTCACAATATCCATGCAACCGTGGATGACTTCCTTTGTATTCTATCCCAAACTATCTTGTACCTCTGATGTATCTCAAGACTCTTTTGGCTGCATTCCAATGAGACTGTTTTGGATTTGCCATAAAATGTGCTAGTGAGCTTACTGCATAACAAATATCTAGCCGTGTGATTGTCAGATATATAAGAGATCTGATGAGTTGCCTGTACTATCTGTCATTGATTGTAGGAAGTTTCTGAATCTTTAGTAAGTTTCAAACTCTGTTCCATGGGAGTGGCTGTAATCTTGCAATCTGCCATATGAAACTTCTTCAGGAAACTGTCAACATACTTGAGCTGGACTCATGAATGTGCTATCTGAATCTCTCCAGAACTCAATTCCAAGACAATAGTGCATAAGTCCAAGACCTTTCATGTCGAATAAGTCTTGTTTCAATTTTTTGATGAAGCTATCCTTGCTTCTTGTCACAATCAGATCATCTACGTAGAAAAGTGCAATAGTAATGTCTTCCCCTTGAACTTTGTAGTAGAGAGTATGATCTGCATTGGATTTCATGTATCCCAGATCAGCAAAATACTTGTCAATTCTGTTATACCAACTTCTAGGTGCTTGTTTTAAGCCATAGAGGCTTTTCTTGAGATGGCAAACCTTATTCTCCTTTCCTGGTTCAACATAACCTGCTGGTTGTTGCATGTAGACTTCCTCATCTAGATAACCATTGAGAAATGCATTCTTGACATCAAGCTGATACACATTCCATTTGCTGAGTGTCGCTAGTGATATCAAGGGCCATATGGAATCCATCTTTGCGATTGGAGCATAAGTCTCATCATAGTCTTGACCATATTGTTGTGCAAATCCTTTTGCAACTAGTCTAGCTTTGTATCTCTGAATACTTTCATCTGGATTGTACTTCACTTTGTATACCCATTTGTTTGCTATGGCCTTCTTTCCTGGTGGAAGGTCGTATAATTCCCAAGTATTATTCTTATTCAAAGCATCCATTTCTTCATTCATACACTACAAGGCATAGGCCATTTTCTGACGAAAATACCGACGCTTTTTACATTAAATTTTTTTTTTTCACGGGCTTAAACGTCGCTATAAGAGTCGCTTAAAGTGTCGGAATAGTGACGATGCAAACGTCGCTATATAGCGACACTGGTAAACGTCGCTATATAGCGATGATTAACAGAACAAAAAAAAAAGGTTAGTGGGGCTAAACAGGGCTTGCTATGGCCCTGTTTAGCCCCACTAATCCTTTTTTTTTTTTGTAATTACAAAACAAAGATTTTTTATAATAAAATTTCCCTTGCGAAAAGGGTGATACAAAATCGCTCTTGTGAAATGATGAACAACAAAAGCATATACATGTCGGACATATACAACACTGTTTGTAATAAAATTACCCTTTTGAAAGGGCGATACAAAATTGCTCAAACGAGCAGATATACAAAATGACAAACAGGGTGAAGAAAATGCTACTACCACTACTACTCATCCGAATCCGAATCATCCTCGTCTTGTTGGCCTATTCCTTGGACCTCGTCAACTACGTCTTCTCCCTCATCCTCGTCACGTGCGTCTGATCCTTGGCCCTGTTGATCGCTCGCCTCCGATGATGGAACGCTTGAGATTTGACCCTAAGAGTGAACCACATAAATCGAAAATTAGATTGGAACTTAAATTAAAAAGTGAGATTACAAGTAGGAGTAAACTTATACCATGCAAGCAGCCACCTCAACCCAATCGACTGTCACTCCCATTGCCTCTTGCTCAATGAACCACGGCTTTGTTCCTATCCAAAATGCGCGTCGCGTCTTTGCATCTGTAGGAAGACGACCCATCGTAGCTTGCTGTGGATCCAATTTACGAGAGTTAGAGTTAGCTAAAGTGCATGTAATATGTAGTAAAACAAATAGAACAATACATTAAATGAGAAGAAGTAGACTTACCACGGTTGCCTCGAACGCATACCATCCACCTGCACCAAAGTGCGAAGTACCTATGATGTCCAGCCGTCTCTTCGCAGCCCTCCTCTGACCCTCGAACAATTCAGGATGGTCCCTATTTTGCTTCTTGAAGTACTTCCAATCAGCTTTGTCTGCCCAGCTGGGTTTAGCCAACCCCTTTGTGATGGAAGTATGCAAGGTTGATCTACGATGCTTCAAGACCAAACCCATGTGCTCTCGCATATAACCTCATTAAACTCTACATTTGGTGGGTTAGGGTATCTTTGTTTTAACTCATCGATGACCGCCTGCTTCTTTTGGGCATCTTGATACCGCCAATCGGTAGCAATGCCGCTCTTGAAGTGATGACTCATCAACCTCCTTCTATTATCTCTCCGGCATCTGTGATTTGATAGGAGAGATCCCCTGATGAGTAAGGAGGACTAATGGTAGCAGAGTCAGAAGGAGTGGAAGCTGTGTGAGTGCTTCCGGAGTGAGGAGTAGCAGTGGGAGTAGGAGAGGGAAAGGGACCTAGATGATACTGTGTCTCCGGACCAAGTGGAGACCTGTAGGAGCGTGAGTGTGCTGACTCGTCTACATCTCCTGAGTCAGCACAACATGAGCCACCCTTCCTACTCTTCCTTCCCTTATGAGAGGCATGCGTAGGTGATGACCCCGTGGTCGAAGGGGCACAAGGGGATGGCTGGGCAGTACGTCCACCCGTCGGTGTAGGGGAGGGAATTGCTAAGGTCCTCTGAGATAGCAGAGAGAAGAATCTTGTTGCCTCCTCATCGCTCATCTGTGCTACAAACTCGTCGGGACTCTCGACAAAGCCATGCGCGACTAGCAAAGGAGTTCCCCGAGGGGTAGTCGCACTGCTACGTGGAAGAGGAGTTGGACTAGGGGTAGTCATAATGCTAGGTCCGAGAGGAGTCAGACCAGGGGTAGTCCTCGAGGTAGTCGCCTGAGAGGAATCAAAGTCCTCTAGAGCATAAAGATCATGAGCTCTTCTCTTGCGAGGCTTTCTGTACTCATCGGATGAGCGACGTGATCCCATGTCTAACATAGACACAAACACGAAAACAAAAAACAAAAAAACAAACATAAGCATAGGCATAGGCATAGGCAAAGAGAAAGAAGAGGGAAAGGAAAGAGGAAAAGAAGAGGATTTTAGAGGGAAAAGAGAAGGGGGAAAAGAGAAGGGAGAGGAGAAGAGGAAGAAGAGGGAAATAGAGAATAAGAGTTAGAGAGAATAAGAGAATAAGAGAAGGGGGAAAGAGAGAAGCATAAGCATGAGCATAAGCTCATGCTCATGCATAAGCACGAGCTTATGCGGAAATAGAGAATAAGAGTTAGAGGAAATAGAGAAGCATAAGCATGAGCATAAGCTCATGCTTATGCTCATGCATGAGCATGAGCTTATGTGGAAATAGAGAATAAGAGTTAGAGGAAATAGAGACAGGGTACATGCGTTGCTTGAAAGGAGCATTTTCAAAGGACAATAAGCTTAGTGGGCTCAAGTCCCATGATTGGCACAAGGTCTTATAGGTATTCTAAGTAGAATTAGTGTACTGATAATCGTGATGCATTAGCGTAATTATTATTATGTTATATTGTTGACATGACTTTATTGTTGCTTTGATAGTTCATCCTCCCAATTACAATAAAAGGGTGCTTACAAGAAGATGTTAGAAATGCTATATTCAAGATCTGTGGTATTGTGAGGTATTCTTACTATCAAATCGCATTATGTATTTTCTTCATGGACATGTGAAATAGGTGGATATGTCAAATATCTTACATATGCATGGACATGTGAAATAGGTGGATATCTCAAAAAGAGATCTCTATATCGAGCATCGAGAAGGCTAGGGTGGAATCCATCGAAGCTGTATGCTTGCTTGAGAAGCACTTTCCCTCAAGCATTATGACAACTCAAGTCCACTTGCTTGTGCACATAGTTGATGAGGTGGCTATAGCAGGTACCGTTCATAGTCGATGGATGTTTTTTCTCGAGCGGTTTATGAAAACTTTAAAGGGATTTGTAAGAAAAAGAGCAAGACCGGAAGCAAGCATGGCAGAGGGATGGCTTGTGCAAGAGTCATTAGTATATATCACAGAGTTTCTTGCATCCACGAATCCCGATATGCCGCAAGCTTGGCACAACAAGGATGATGATCGCATCATTGGCAAGGTTCCCCTAGGAAAAGGGATTGAAAGAAAGATGAGCGAAGAGCAAATGGAGAAATTCAATAAGTTTTGTATCCTCAATAGCCTTGAGATGCAGAAGTGGATTGAGAGATATGAAGTGGCCAAAGCAGAAAGAATAAATGCAAGGACGAGATTCAGAGCAATGTACAGGTGATCACAACCATATCCACGGGATCTGGCTCTTCTCCCTACTCACATGTCACTTGATTGGCTACAACTGGCTCTACGTAAAGCCGAACGTGATGGAGAGACAATAAACGATCGCGAGCAAGAGTTATCATTTGGATGTATGGTGCATGTAAGTT
Source organism: Dipteris shenzhenensis (assembly GCF_047967505.1). NCBI lineage: Eukaryota > Viridiplantae > Streptophyta > Polypodiopsida > Gleicheniales > Dipteridaceae > Dipteris > Dipteris shenzhenensis. The sequence continues at coordinate 35,183,943 of NC_141628.1, read as the reverse complement.
TCTTACCTCTTGACATAATTAAGTAATTATTTGTGGCAATATATTGTTGGAATACTGAAAGGAAAGAGTAGAGTTGACACAAATTCAGAATACTTGCTTATAGAATGAAGAAGAAAGAGGTCCTTAAGTAGGCACCTCATACAAGGTCACTGACATCACTGATGACCTCAAAGATCCACAATCATCTCCTCAATCTGCTCCTAGATTCATTCAATCATCCTATGTGGCTTTTCCACCACCTAACTGTGCTTGTGGGCACCTAACTGTGCCTCTAGCACTCACACATAGAAACATAAGGTGTGCCTGAGGCATACACCTTGAGATATCCCAACAAACCCCCCCTCAAGGAAATGCCTCAGGCTATGTCAAGGATACATCTAGTCTCATAGTTTCTCATGCCATCTCATGGTGGTCAAGGATAAATCTATGGCTAGGTTCTCATGCTAGCAAGGGTTCCCTTGGGTGTAAGGTAAACAGAAAGGGATACAAACAGACCTTCCAATGGTTATCTCCCTTGCATGTACATGCACACAATGTCTGCAAGAGGTACCATGGAACAAAACATACACATGGCCTACATCATAAGGTGACCAGAGGTGTTTACAAAACACACAACACAATAGTTTATTTTCATTCATTTTGGAGGACTATCCAGGCTGAGTACCTTGACATAAAAAGAGAGATCTGGAGCATACATAGAGATGTTTAAAATGCATAATCTTCATGAGATGCCTCATCTTGTGGAGGCAAAATATCCATGTCAAGGCAAGGTCTTACCACATGGGCAGTGTCTAGTGCCTTATAAGATGGTACTATGATAGAACAAGTGGATTTGAAAGTCATATCCTTCAAGAGAGCAATTATCTTGTCATCTCCATAGTTGTGTAGAGAAGCATATCTTAGGTATCTGACCTTCATCTTTTTCTTGTACTTGGAGTCAAATAAAAGTGCCATGAGAGGGTAGATCTCTGTAGTTGCTTCCTTTTTGGCAACCATTGTTTTGGCAATCTTCAACAAGGAAGTCAGGTTGGCATTTTCATCCTTTGTAGCATAACAAGACATTGCTTTATGTTTTGGCTTTTCACATATTTTGCATAAGCAAGCCATGAGAGGCTCTAACCCAAGTATTGGGTAGTGTCTATCTCTCTTACAAGGCAAAAAGGAACTGAAATACTTCCAAAGTATAGGCACTTGATGTAGCAAATAGTAGTGACTAGTTTTCAAACAATGATGCTACTTTTTGTATGCTTCATAGGAGTGGATGAAATAAACACTTTTCAAACACAACCAGGTCTAGCAAGTCAAAACAAAACTGAAGCAACACTTGTAAAGAAGTTATTGAAAACTTCAAAAGACCAGAAATGCTAGAGTAGCATTTTATGTAGCATCATCTTCAAAACTTGTCCAAAACTGTCAAAAATGAAAAGCTGAACTTGGAGGGCTTGTAGCTCACTCTTCAAAGCAAGGAAAAGAGGGCTTTCTAAAGCAAAAGAAAGCTCATATACCAGAGAAGGTCCAGCATAGAGGTTGGACGAAATGTTGCGCACTTTTGCCCGGGAGAGTTGCTACAGGCTGAAACTGAGTTTTGACGATTTCTCCCTCGTTACTGAACCAAATGACTTGAAAAATGGCTCAAAATCTTCGTCTTGAGGTCGCCCATCTACTCCTAAGAGGGCTCAGGCAATGGCGGAGCAGGCAGGGAGTATTGAGCAACAGAAGAAATTCGCTATTTGGAGAATGGCAGCCACCACAGACGTTTTTTCTTCAATTGCTTGCAGGTGGAAGTTCGCCCATACTAGAGGAGTTTCCAGCTCAGAGGGTTTGGGCAATGGTCGTTTGTAGATGGAGAACCAAGCTCTCAAAGATTTTGGGAAGAAAGAGGAAAATGGAGAAGAAGAAGATGATGATGTGGCAGAAATGGGCTCAAGGGGGATCAAATGGCTCTGATACCATGTTGGAATACTGAAAGGAAAGAGTAGAGTTGACACAAATTCAGAATACTTGCTTATAGAATGAAGAAGAAAGAGGTCCTTAAGTAGGCACCTCATACAAGGTCACTGACATCACTGATGACCTCAAAGCTCCACAATCATCTCCTCAATCTGCTCCTAGATTCACTCAATCATCCTATGTGGCTTTTCCACCACCTAACTGTGCTTGTGGGCACCTAACTGTGCCTCTAGCACTCACACATAGAAACATAAGGTGTGCCTGAGGCATACACCTTGAGATATCCCAACATATATGCTATAAAATAGATGCATCTTCATTGTTTTAATGATGCTCTTTTACAGTACAAAAAGTACAGTGCATTATGGTCATATGGACGACATTTTTGCGTGGAACACATCGATTCAAAGAGAGTCACGTATGATTGTGGAGTCATGGCTAACTTCACACAAGATAGCCGAGCAAGTGCTTCAGATACCAATCTTCTCCTCACAATTGGATTATTGTGGAACCATACGCGACATCTATGAAATTGATTTCAAACGATTTACTATTTTCATTCTTGATGTAAAATGGTTTAGAACTACTTACAATGGTCCCCATGCGATAGTGAGAAAAGATAGTAGCGGTCTCTTTGCAATAGACTCCACCAAACATTGGATCGATGAAAGTGATACTTTTGTTCTTCCCGAGCACTGTGAGCAGGTGCATACTAATGATTTAATTAGTCGAAGCTTTGGTTTTTAAATTCCATTGATACATGTACTTGAGCATAATTTCATATATATAATTGATGACATTTGGCACCCATCTTCAATATAGGTGGTTTTTCATCCGGATCGTTCTGATCCAAGATGGTGGTACGTGATCCAAGTTGCAGCACGAAGTAAGCAAATTTTTGAAGATCGAGATGTGGATATGGAGATGCCACTACCAATGCCTGATCCAATTGATGAATATAACGAAGAAGATGTAGATCACCATATGAGCCAAGAGGAAGATGCGCATAATGACATCGCATGGGAGGAGGATGGAGATCACGATATTGAGGAAGAAGACAACAATCATCAAGAATCACCACACTTTTTTGAAGAAGATGATCAAATACTTTTAGGTGAACGTACGATGCTAGAGTACGATGATGATATAGGAGATCAACTCGGTATAGAGTTGGAGATAGACTTGTTTGGCGCCTTAGACTTGGCTCAAGATGAAACATTTGATGTAAATGCTCTTATTTGATTTTTCTCATCTCAAACTTGGACATGAATATATGAGCTTCAAAGGCTTGATGTACATGCTCTCATTTTTTTATTCTCTATGAGCTCAAACATGTATGAAAAATTAAAAAAAAATTTCATTGGAAAAAACTAACTTTTAAGACCTATATAAAAGAAAAAACCTCTCTGGAAAAATGTCGCTATAAAATTGTATATCAGTGTCGCTATATAGCGACACTTAAAAGTTGCTATATAGCGACCTTTATAATAGTCGCTGTATAGCGACTTTTAGCAAGAGCTGCTATATAGAGACGATTTAGGAAACCCGCTTTTCATACCGACGATTAACGCTAAGCGGGCGCCAAACATCGGTACATAAACATCGCAATAGGATCCGTGTGTAGTAGTGATCATAGTTTGCCATTTTGGCTTGTCTACTGCATCTTCGAAGTACACTGGCTCTTTTGTAGCCATGATGGTAGTCATAAGAGCATAGTTAGTGGTTTCCACTTGAATTGCTTTGCCTTTCTGAAAATATGTCAATCTGGCTGGTGGTCTGCTTTCCCTAGTAGACTGTCTGAGTAGCTGTGGCTCTGCTTGGGGTGTTGCTAGCAATTCTTGCTCTTCTTCATCAACCTGTTCTATTGATGACTGTGGAGTCGACGCTTCTATGTCCTGTGTAGGTGAGGTTTTCCATTCTGATTCCTCATCAAAGATTACATCTCTGGAGATAATGACTTTGCGGTTGATGGGATCATACAATTTGTATGCTTTGCTTTCTTCACTGTAGCCAACCATGATGCATTTGCATGACTTCGCATCCAATTTTCTGCGATGATCGTCATGTATGTGGGCATATGCTATGCAACCAAATATGCGGAGATGCCCAATGTGTGGCTTGTGTCCAGTGAATGCTTTATAGGGAGTCATACCCTATATCGATTCGGTAGGAAGCCGATTAAGCAAGTAGTTAGCTGTAGCTATTGCTTCATACTGATTCGAAAGATGCTTTTCACTAAGCATTGTTCTAGCACTGTCTGCTAAAGTCCCATTCTTCCTTTCAGCTCTTGCATTCTGCTGAGGAGTATCTGCACATGTGAATTGTCTTCAAATGCCGTGATTTTTGCAAAAGTTCATGAATGCTGAAGACATGTATTCACCTCCTCTGTCTAATCTCATGAACCATGAACCATTGATGCTGCGGCTCTGGGCATAACCCCATACATCTGTATGTATCAAATCAAGAATACCTCGTGCATGAGAGGTACTTTTGACAAAGTTGGTTCGCTTTTGTTTGCCGAAGCAGCATGCTTCACAAACTTTTCCAAGAAACTGTAGCTTTGGAATCCCAATTGCCATATTCTGATTCTTGAGATCTAACAAGTACTTGAAGTTGACATGACCATATCTCTTGTGCCATTTGCAGATAGTGGCATCTATTGCATTTGAGCTGATATGGCATGCTTATCTAGTACTATAGCTAGCATTCTATATAAGCGTCCTTCCTTGACACATTTTGCTACTGGCTGACATCTTTTGGATTTGTCTCTGATAATGCATTCATCACCGTTGAAGATGACTTTGTAGTGTTCTGTCATTTGACCTACTGACAAAAGGTTCTTACTGAGCTTCGGAACATAGAGCACATCTTTGACTAATCCTTTTGTACTAGTGAAATTGTTCATAGGGATAACACCTATCCCTTGAACTGGATTCGGTGTATTGTCTACTGTGTAGATGACATTCTTCTGACCTTCTAATGGTTTCATCTCTATGAACCATTCCTGATGATTTGTCATATGAGATGATGCACTACTGTGAATGTACCAAGGATCCTGTTCCACTTGATCGACTTGATAACTGTAATCCTCTTTGGGATTGAAATCAGTGTCTAGGTGCACTATATCAGACTGATGCAATTCCTCGCTTGTAAGAAACATATTTCCTTGTTCATTTGCAAAATGACTGTGACTAGAATGTCCACCACGATGATTTCCTCTGCCTCAGGAATTCCCCTGCTGGATTGACCGCCTTGGTCGTACTGCTTCTTGTGGCAATCTCTTTCATAGTGTCCAAACTTGTGACAGTAGTTGCACTGAATGTTTGACACATTGGTGGATGCATTCCCTCGTCCTTGGAATCTTCCTCGATTGGAATGATTTCCTCTTTGCTGATTCTGATGTTGCTGAGGATGATGCTGATGCTGATGCTGATTCTGACTTTGATTTTGTTGATGATGACCACTTTTTTGATATGATCTACCCCTATTTCTGCCTTTGCCTCTGCTTCTGTCTGAAGGTGTGAATGCCTGATCATTAGAATGACCTTTATATGCTTGAATGGCCTGAGTCCCTGAGTTCTTCACCAAGTAGGACTGACTGAAGTTCTTCCATTGTCAGAATTTGCCATTGGATGGCAATACTTTGGACTAGATTCTCATAGCCCTCTCCTAGTCCATTCAAAATGACTTGAACCATTTCTGCAGGGTCCATAGTCTCTCCTGCTGCTGCAAGTTGATTGTTGTAGTCTTTTATGCGGAGTACATAAGCATGACCGGTTTCACTCCTGTTGCAGAAACTCTGGTTGATTTGGTTTCTCAGGGTGAGAATCCTGGATGTGTTCTTGGACTCGTAGAGAGCTGCAAACATATCCCATGCTTCTTTTGATGTCTTGACTGTGTTGAGTTGTCCTAGCATGACATCTTGCACATTCTGCTTGATCAGGTGATAGGCATACTTGTCTTTGTTATCCCATTCTAGTTGAGCTCGGGCAATGGCAGGATCTGCTACTGGTGTGAAAACTGTTTGTGTAGATGTAGATCCCGATGTAGATTCCGCCGTTGTTGGTGCTATGACAATAGATGGAGTAGAGCTATTGGTAGCTGGATCGGCCAATGGTCTAGGTGTACACCCATCGACATACTCCCATTTGTCTTGAAGCACAAGAATGGTCTCCATTTGGTATTTCTATGTACCATAATTGGAGTTGTCTAACTTAGCAGATGCCTCTAGATTGAGGTTGCTAGTCGACATGGTGCAAGAAATGTACTCAAAAGTGTACTGAAGATCTCTGTGTGAATCAACTGCAAATACACTGAATATGCCAACTGAAATCTCTGAACCATTGGTGAAGATAGAACTACAATATATAAGATCTGATCTGTATTACAAGGCTTGTGGCAATGATGCCAGGAATAGCCAAGAGGCTTTACAAGGCTGAAATGATGTGCACGATGCCGTGAGATAGCCGAATAGGCTTTACAATGGTGGCATGTGTGTGTGAAATCAAATGCTATTTTCCCACTGAATCAATCTGCAATGCCTATGAACTCTGAAGTTCTGCTCACTGAACTGATGAACGTAAGGTTTCAGGTAATGTAATGATGTGAAACCGTATGTGAACATATGGACTGACTCCGAGTAGGTACTAGTCGAGAATTTTGGGCATGGCTTAGATTGGCAACTTGGGGAAATTCAAAGCATCCCCTCTATGGCGATCTAGTCTACTCTGATCTAGATCTAAACCAACCGTCGATCGATGAAAGAACAGCAAATAATTCTTTTTCTTTTGTTCTTTTTAAGTGCTGGGTCAGATGCATCGATGTAGAGGCAAATGTGCATGAAGGAAGTGGTTTTGTCAGCGAGGCTCAAATGTGAGTGTAACTTGCGCCGAAATGCATGCATGATGTCACGAGCATGTAGAACACAAAAAAATGAGCGACTTTCCTTTTTGGAGTGCCCTCAAATTCTTCCTGGATCAAGAGATATGACTTGATCTAAGTGGAGGGGCAAAAGGAGTGCAAATGTGCTCAATGATGATGTGTCACTGTGAGTCACATGTAGTGATGATGTGGCACTATGCTTAGCAAGAGGTGTGCTTGTGAAGCCTATGCTAAGGTGGCAGGACTGGTCACATGAAGTGACTGTGAAGCACTGTATGTGCCTGCAGAGGTCAGTGCTGATTGGATTGCTAAGGTGGCACTACTGAGGTGGCAGAGGTGATGTGGTAGTGATGACATGGCTTGATGGCGTGGCCTGATGATGTGGCCTGATGACATGTCCTGATGATGTGGCACTTATGACATGGCAGGATGATGTGTCTGCTGATGTGGCACAAGTGACGTGGTAGCTGAGTTGGTAGGGTGATGTGGCAGATCAGATGTGTTGATGACATGGCAAGAATTATGAGGCTTATCTACCATGTGGCAAATAAGATGACATGGCACACGGGCCACGTGTCACAACTGATGACATGGCAATTGTGGCTAAGGCTATCTGCCACGTGTCACTATGTCGTTCACAGAATCTTTTGAAGATTTTGATAGAATCTATGGAGATTCTATATTCGTGTCCATCGAGGCCATCGTTGGAGTTTGAAGGCATAGCGCTTTGCTTGTTGGTGGTGTATGTGCTAGAGTAGCAAGGTCGATGAAGACTCAGAGTTGCATGAGCCCATATGAAGAGGCTTTAATGATGTAGGACATGCAGCCCATGGTTGCTAGAGTGTCAGCCGTGTCGATGTAGATGGTCGTATAGGAGCACTATGAAAGCTTTCTTAGAGTTGGGCTGGCCTTAGAGACTGGAGACAGACATTGCTAAAGGTCGACTGTCATTCTCGTGCGAAGATGCTACGCGTAGGTTTTCGCCAAGGGGGATGGTGTCTCCTGTCGTTCAAGCTGGCGAAGACCCATGAGCTGCAATCGGTCGTTGCAGCAGTGTGGTTACTGAAAGTGGCGTTTGTTAAGCGTTGGAGAAGATTGAAGCAGTAAGGTCATTGGCGCGGTTGGCCTTGTGTTGCCCGTGGTGAAGGAAAGGGGTTGTACTTAGAGGCTGATGTAGAGAAGTGGAGATAGGGGGTGAGGAGAAGCTACTCACCGATGGAAGACGTTGCATGCGAGTCACTGGCTCGCTGTAGTTGGAGATGTAGAAAAGCCAATTTGAGCTGTAGGAGAGGCTAGTAATAGCATTCTAAGGATAGGTTTTGCAGCCCTTGTCGGAGCTTGCAGCTTGTAGAGAAGGAGTTTGCCGGTTGAGGTGCCTTAGCTCTATTGCTTTGTTGAATTAAGGTTGAAGGAGAACAGAACCTCCCTATAGACAACCTCTGAGAGAACACAAAAAAACTAAGAATCTCTCTCTCACACACAAGCAAGGTCTCTCCCTTTCTCTCACAGATAGAATGACTAGAATTGGACGGAAATTCTATTCCTTACAATGAATACAAATAGATCTCTTCCTCTTGAATGAAGGTCACACTCAAAGAACTCTCCCTTTCTTTCTCTCAAAGATGGAAATCACTCTCACAAATCTCTCACAAACAATGAATCTCTCAATAAAACAATGAATCAAATGGAAGGAGATTAACGGAAAATTTCTCTCATGGACGGAAATTCCTCTCAGATGGATGGAAATTTCTCTGAACGGAAGTGAAGGGAAGGATCTCACAATTACTCAAGAGAACTCTCAATCTCACACTCTCAAGAATCACAATGACTCAGCGGAAGGCAAGGGAGCTCTAATACCATGACAAAATATGAAGAGGGGAGAGGAGAAGAGTGGAGATGAGGAGAGAGGGCACAGCTAGAGAGCACACCACAAATGACTAATTGTACACTAGATTTAGTTGAAAAAATGGAATATATACAAACCATTTTAGGGTTAGGGTTAGGGGATCTAACCCTTTCCTTTATAGCACTCTATAAGGTTAGTGCTATGCACATATGATCACGTGATGGTGCTATGCACACATGCTCACATGATGTTGAGCGCGAACTCTTAACATGGACTTATCTGTTGGGGATGAAACTTTGCACAGCTCTTAGGCTACCCTAGACGTATATCCAAGCAAGACTTGGTCTCCAACTGATTTGATATGTGCCACGTGGAAGGTATAATGCATACATTTTTACAATCCCTACTAGTGACTACATATGAAAAATGGCGCACATACTAACCAAATACACATGTGGACTTATCTATTGGGGATGAAACTTTGCACGGCTCTTAGGCTACCCTAGACCTATATCCACGCAAGATTGGGTCTCCAACTGATATGGTATGTGCCACGTGGAAGGTATAATCCCCACTAGTGACAGTATGAAAAATGGCACACGTATTAACCAAATACGCATGTGGACTTAACTGTTGGGAATGATTTTGGACCAATTGTACATAATCATGTATTAATGTTTGACACTGATATGGTATGTGCCACGTGGAAGGTATAATCCCCACTAGTGACAGTATGAAAAATGGCACACGTATTAACCAAATACGCATGTGGACTTAACTGTTGGGAATGATTTTGGACCAATTGTACATAATCATGTATTAATGTTTGACACATGTTACTACCAATGAGCACCATTCCATGCTAAGCATTGACATTTTTATCTTAATCTACAATTTACAAAAATTAGTGACAATATTAGTGTAATAATTGCAAGCATTGATATATATGAAATTCAATATGATATTCAAAATGATAAAGTTTATAGCAAGAGAGAGAGAGAGAGAGAGAGAGAGAGATTTGTACTTGGTGATATTCTGATCTTAAATCAATTTAGTAAAATATTTTGCCCCTTGCAATTGATCAAAGAGCTCATCAATGCGAGGCATAGGATACTTATCTTTTATGGGGATTGGTAATCTATGCATAAATGCATAGTACCACCCTTTTTCTTTACCAGTAAAAATTGGTGCAAACCAAGGTGAGCTACTTGTTTGGATTTGGCCCTTCCTAAGATATTACGTTAACTGCCTTTCAACCTCACGTTCCTCCATTTGACTAAGCCTATATAGGGGTTTACAAACAGGGGTATATCTAGGAATTAAATCTATTTTATCATCTACTTCTCTCTCAGGAGGTAAACCATCAGGTAAATCAGACGAAAAAACATGTTTAAATTCAAACATTAAATCATTGAAAGAAGATTTATACTTTTAACATTATAAAAAACAACATTACTTCTTTCCAATGCAAAAGTCATAAAATCACAATAAATGTAAGTTCACAAAGATATACCTTGCATTCTTCTTGGTGTAGTAGTCATTCCAATTCCATCGAACAAATAAGAGGAGAGTTAGGCACATCATGTTCTCCTTGAATCTAGAAGACTCTACCCTCTTTTTCAAACATAATGGAGTTATTAAGATAACTCCTCTGTAAGCTATGCCCAAGACTATGTAGCCATTCTCAACCAAGCACTACATCTGTTCGGTCGAGATGCATGATTTGGAAATCCAAGGCATCCTGATATAACCTTGAATATCCACCTCTACACCATGTATCATGGTGTCCCAATCTTTTCTATCACTGCCCTTTGCCAAGGAGACCACATATTTTGGGCACTAGGACTCTCAGGCAATTTTAATCTCTTAACTAATGGGTAGTTCAAGAAATTCTGTGTTGCACTATCATCAACCATTACTCTTACTCTTCGCCCCTTAATTTTTCCATGCATCCTCATTAAATCATGAGGACCAAAGGTGGGCTACCACATTGCTGATGATAGGCATCACATGTGGGTGCTATCCTCATGATAGACCTCTACCTCAGTGTACTTTTTTAGTACCATTAAGCGACAACACTTGCACCACATGTACTTGTCTTTGTGGAGGTCTATTTGGGGCTTTAGCTCCCACTGGTTTATTTTTAGGTTAGTTCCAAGCAACATGGTCTTTGCCCAAACATTTGAAGCAAAGATTTTCTTGCCTGGCCCTTTCATAATCCTCTTTCTTCAAGAGAGGATAATTTTGTGTCTGAGGTTTCTTAGGTGGTGCCTGAGGAACCTCCTTCTTAAAGTGCCCCTTCCTTTTCAAATTGGGAAATTTATTGAACTTTGGAACAAAATCTGTTTGCTCTGAAATTCCAACTCTAAATTTCCCTGTCGTATCATCGTATATTTGGGCATACTTAATAGCTTCCTCAAAGGTTTTAGGGGAATTTCTTTTCACCTCAACCTTATAAGTGTCTTTAAGACCTCTCACGAAACCCCTTATCTTTTGGAATTCATCAATTCCCTTCAACTTAAGGACTACCTCCCTATAGTTCACTATGGTGCATGCGGTCATGTGTGCGTGCATGTATGTATGTATGTATGTGGATAGAAAGATAGATACATAGGGGGGGAGAGAGAGAGAGAGAGAGAGAGAGAGAGAGAGAGAGAGAGAGAGAGAGAGAGTGGAGGAGAAGGGTTCATAATTTATTTATTTATTTTATATACAAATATCATTTCTAAAAAATGTTATGTTAGTGGAACATAAGTCACTATTATATAAACATGGATTGGCAATGCTCAAATACTTATTATGGTGACACTCACACTATAGCCAATAATTTTCTTAGAAGGGGTCATAATTTATTTATTTATTTTAAATACAAAATATCATTTTTAAGAGATGTTCAAAAATGTGATGTTAGTAGAACATAAGTCACCTTTATATGAACATCATACATGAATTGATGATGCTTAAATACTTTATGATAGCGACAAAATCAAACTATAGCCAATAATCTTCCTAGATGACAAAATAAGGCATTGTAGCACACAACAATGTGAAAAAACTAATATTCAATCATTTAATAAGACTTTAATTAACATGCAATTCATGGTTATTGTTGTTAATTTTGCTACATAGGGATGAAATTACCATTGCAAGATTCACTTGTCTAATCTTAAATTAGAGTGATTAGGAAATATTGCCTTTATAAAACTTTCATAATTTGGGTGTTTCTAGTATTTTGAGACCATGAATAAAATGTAGGATTCACTTTGTCCATCTATAAGCAATGTGACTTCTCATTGTTACCTTTTGCAAAATTTTGTAATTTGAATGTTTTTAATATGGTGAGCCCATGGATTACGATTTTGGTATTTTGGATCTTGTAATTCAATAAGACTCCACAACCGTACAAAGGTGAGCCCACAATTAGGATTCAGTTCTTTTATAGCCTTCATTTAGATCTTGTAACTCAATAAGACTCCATAACTATCTACAAAGGAAGAGTTTTGTTCTACTAAGAGCTTTATTCTAGCATGGTCTTATCACTACCTAATGTATGTGGACATTCCTCTAAGAGTTTTTTTCTAAGAATTCCTAGGTTTATTTTAAGAAGAGTTTCATTCTAACATGCTTCTACTTTTTATACTAAGAAGGATCTTTCCTTTTTAGGGGGTGTCCAGTGTCCTCCCCAATATAGTACACTCGGTATGTTTATATTTCTTTGTTTTAATATATAAGGATCCTTTTACTTATGACTTTATTACTTCGTAACAATTTGTATATATTAAAGAAAATTTGGTTTCATTATTTTCGTGTCATTATTTTAATATATTCAATGGATTCTCAAGACTATTTTTGAACTACCTAAATACATTTTTCTTTTTTTATGAAATAAAGGATACCTACTTTTATCAATAAGGGTCTACATATGATCCAACTTTGGAGACATTTTCTTGCTTGGGATTGAAGATAAAAGATACTACGTCTCTTTAGGCTCCCATTTTTTATTAAATGAATAGTATTGTCACAAAAATATTGGTTTTTCATCTTTCAAAAATAAGTAAAAGCAATATGGATGGATATGGTCTTTCAAATTTTGTATTCCCAATGGCTTATTTTTCCCTTTGCAATATGGAATTCGGTGTGTCCTTCTAATTGGTCCTCTTTCCACTTCTACTTAGAGCATGGGAAAGATAGCATGGTGCCTTGACTATAGCATTGCTACTTAGGAGCAAGCAACTTCTGAGAAGAAATCACCACCAGCAAAACCCATAAGTACTCCCATAGGCACAATCTTGCTACTAAAGATATTGAAAAGCTGCCAACGATAATTACAATTTGACCATCACTTTCGGTTTTACCAGGAGGCACCCCCCAATATGAAGTTTGGGATTGCTTTTGCTCAGGGTTTTGCCCTTGAGCATTGCAAGGCTATAAAAAATGCCCCTACAAAGGACTATTTCACTGTTCACTAGGTTGCATTCACTGAAAGCGTGGTTTTTATGGTCCAACAACAAGGTAAGCTCCAACAAAAAATAAAATGATCCCAACAAAAGACTAATCTGTCAGCTGACTGCTCCGTAATAGCAATAGAGGAAAATGTCAAAAGAGTCTTGAGGTATAGGGAGGGGGAATTGTGGTGGCACTCTCTCTCTCTCTCTCTCTCTCTCTCTCTCTCTCTCTCTCTCTCTCTCTCTCTCTCTCTCTCTCTCTCTCTCTCTCTCTCTCTCTCTCTACCCTTTGCTGCCCCATGACAGTGGGCACCTCTCTCCTCTCCCTATATAAACATATATATACATTCTGTAAGCATCGCTCTCTACCTACCCTCTCTATCCTATCCCCCTTCTCTCTCTCTCTCTATCTCTCTCTCTCTCTACCCTTGGCTACAATGACACCCTATGAATCCATAGAGAAAGAAATGAGGCACAAATGTAAAACTTTATTCAAAGAGTAGTTACATATATAGGCAACTGCCTCCATGTTGGTAGATCCCAGATCCACAATCATCTCCATGATTATCTCAATCAGTCACCTCCTATGATCACTCACTCATCACGCCAACCTGACACACCTAACTGATGAGTCACTAGAACCTTTTAGCACACCTACACTCACACACTCCTTGCATAGGACTCCAAGCCCATAGGCATACACACATACACATCAATTTGCCCCTTCATTCCCCCCCACAAATTGATGAGCTCATCCCTCAACAGTAGTACATGGGATGCTCCATGGCTTGCCCACCATCATGTGGCAACACACATGGCCCCAACCTATGACTCACTATTATGATTCTTGGTGTACAACTAGGAGATAGACAATGACTATGTATGTAAAGCCCAATGAGTCCAACAATGAAAGAATCTCAAAACTTGACTAACAATCATTTAAGGATGGACTATCCATGGCAGAGTACCATTAAACACACTATTCAAAATTTTTGGACTTGTATAAAGTCCAATTTGAGAAATGGACTAAAAAACAGTCCAAAATTTTTGAATATACTAGTAATGTGGTTTTTGAACTAGATTTGACAACTCAAAACAAAAGATTTGGTGATTACGTACTAAGAACATCAATGCATAACCAAATCTCTTACAAAGGTGGTCTACATAAACATCTTCATAACTTCTTATGAGTTGAGCTACTATCACCTAAGAACATCAATAGATGACCAATTCTCTTTAAAAGGTGGTGTAAATAAACACTATTATGGATAAATTTGACCAAAGTAAAAGGCATAAATATGTGTGTGTGCTTGTATGTGTGGCAATAGTATAATAAAATATGGTGTGCATAAGGCCCAGGGTTGAGGTGGCAGGGCATGACCATGTGCCACCCTTCCACATAAGAGAACCCATAAGGTGTGTTGTACATAATCCATGGTAGTAATAATATAAAATGATAAGGTGGCATGGGTCCTCCATGTACCACCCCTCCACCTAGGTGGTCCCACGTCTGCATTTAGTGAGATATGGCCCAAGGACCATGGGAGAAGTAATATAAAATAGGTGGAGATGGATATTATATTGGATTATTCCCTCCATGTAGGATAGGCCCATGTGGGGGGGTGTAGAAAGTCTAAGAATGCAAGTTAAATAATGGGAAAGTAAGATGAGGTGGCAAGATTCCTTGTGCCAACCCTCCATTTGCCCTCCTAGATGTTTGAACGTATTATAAAATTGGAAAGAGACCAAGGGAGTATCTTAGACTTGGGATATGGGGGTTGATGTATGTGGAAAAAGGAGGCAAAGCATTGTCGCACACAATTGAGAGTGTGTAACCACCTAGCCCACATGGGAGACTCTTCCACACAGGTCCTTTTAGCATGTATGTGTTTCTTCCATGTGTATAATACTTGTTAGTCAAAGAATGAAGAATTAGATAATGCATTTGTAAGGTAGGTATTTAAAACCATAGAGGTCTAGCATACTTGCTTATCTTTGTTACAGTATGTAATACTTTGCAAAAGCCTTAAACTTTGTTTAAGGGTTTGCACAAAACTATAGTATCATTGAATGCATATCATTTTTCTACTTTAGTAACCAGCAGATATCCATGGTATGAATCCATGATATGGAATACATATTTCTTTTGAATATTTATTATCACATTCTTCTGATACACCATGCAGCATGAATGTAAGAAAATATGAATCGGTGTGCTTTTAGCCTATGTGCTTGTCCCTAATCAATAGGATACTTTGACTAGGTAGACTTATAATTATTTAAAGTAAAGCCTTTGCAAAAGATCGTACCTAGTATTGGATATAAACAAAACACTTTGGAAAGCATATAGTATATAGTCTATATCTATCTAAACTAAATACTTTGGAATGCATATTTTATATAGTCTATATACCTTAAATCTTACATCCTAAATCTTAAATCCTAAAATTCCCTAAATCTTAGGTTATACAATCTAAGCTCTTAAACTTATATAATAGTTCTAATCCTTAAACCCTAACCCCAATGGCTTAAATTCTAAAACCTAATTCCAAATCCTAAACCCTAGATTCTAAACTCTAAGCTCATGACCTTATATACTAAACCCTAAACCCTAAACCCTAAATCCTAAACCTTAAAACAATAATCATAAACCCTAAACCTTAAATGCTGAATCCTAAATCCTTAGCCCTAAATCCTAAACCCTAGATCTTAAACCCTAAACCCTAAATCCTAAACCCTTAGCCCTAAACCCTAAACCCTAAAACCAGAATCGTAAACCCAAAACCCTAAACACTAAATCTTAAATCTTAAGCCCTAAATCCTTAACCCTAGATTCTAAACCCTAAACCCTAACCCTAAAATACAACCAAAATTTAATGATTTTTTTCAATTTGTGCAATAGGTTTGATATATCCCCCTACCTGTTGCAAGTGGAACAGGTTAATGGTGCACCCAACCTATTGCAAAAATCAAGAAATTTTCTTGATTTATGCAACAGGTTGAATATATCCCCAAACCTGTTGCTTGCTTGAGCAACAGGTTTGGGGGTATATCCAACCTGTTGCAAAAATCAAGAATTTTCTTCATTGGTACAACAGGTTGGATATACTCCTCAAGCAACAGGTTGGGGGGTATATCCAACCTGTTGCACCAATCAAGAAAATTCTTGATTGGTGCAACAGGTTGGATATACCCCCCAACCTATTGCTCAAGCAATAGGTTAAGGTTCCCAGGTTGGATATATCCCCCAACCTATTGCTTGAGCAATAGGGTGGGGGATATCTGAGGACACCAACCTGTTGCTTGAGTAATAGGTTGGATATACACCCCAAGCTGTTGCTCAAGCAACAGGTTTCTTGATTTGTGCAACAGGTTGGATATACCTCCCAACCTATTGCTCAAGCAACATCCAAAAACTCTAAAATGTACAACTGAAGGTTTCTTACCAGAAAAGGCTTGCAGTGGAGTCATCCCATTCACAACCTTCGTGTGGCTACAATTGAGGATGTAAATTACAGTGTTACATGCTTCAGCCCAGAAAGTCTTTGGCAAATCTTTCCCTTTCATCATACTCCAGCCCATTTCGCAGATGACGCGCATCTTGCCTTCTGCTACTCCATTTTGCTGTGATGTATGTGGCGGGGGTTTCTACCTCTTGATTCCATGACTTTTGCAGTAACTTTCGAATTCAGTCGATGTGAACTCTCCACCTCTATCTGATCTCAGCTTCTTCACCTTCCTCCCTGATTCTTTCTCGACCATTACATGCCATTCCTTGAACCTACTGAAAGCCTCGTCTTTCGTCTTCAGGAAGTATATCCATATCCTTCTACTGTAGTCATCGATCAGCGTTATGAAGTAGAAGGAACCACCCAAAGCTTTCATCTCCATCTTTCCACAAAGGTCCATGTGAACAAGCTCTAGAGGAAACTTTGCCCTATTGGCCTCTTTAGGAAAGGGCTGCCGATGCTGCTTGCCCATCATGCAAGCTTCACGTACATCGGGCAGATCTGAAATTTTTGGTAGGTCTACAATCATTCCACTTTTATGCATCTCCTTCAAAGAACTAAGGTTAAGATGACCAAACCTCTCATGCCACACCTTAGTGTTCTTCACATCCGCTCGAGCATTGAAAGCTAAGAGTTCGTAAATGTTGTTGCGTCGTGTACCTTTACCAACGACCTTTCCTTGAAGATCCAGGATTTGTGCACCATTCTTATCGAATTGAACTTTGAGGTCCTGATCCATGATCGTAGAAACGGACAACAAGTTCCTCTTGATATCTGGCACATAAAGAACATCGGACAACTGTTTTACAACTCCATCTGACTTGAGAGCAATCATACCTTTTCCTTTTGCTAGACATTTTGCATCATTGCGACTACTACCATGATGTCATTCCCTACAGGCTATAGAGAGGTATACCAATCCTTCTGACTGGTCATGTGGTGCGATGCACCACTGTCAATGATCCAAGGTTCATCCGCAGGTACATGAACTGCCTCCGTGCAAATCTCCTCAATTGCTATGAACAGCTCTATAGGTACTGTCTATGCATTGTTCCTGGACTCTTTCTTCACTCCATTCTTCTCATTTGCAATCTTCTTTCGGCACTCATTCTGCTTGTGCCCTGCCTTGTTGCAATAGAAGCACTTGATCTTCTTCTTTCTCTTTTTATCATCAGAAGAAGATGGGTTACCAGAGTCTTTACCCTTACCTTTCTTTGATCCAGTCCAAAAAGCCGAATCTTCTCCAGTCCTCATCTTTTGATGCATCTCCTCCTCCAGAAGTATCGCGCTGAAATCCTCAAAGTTGAGGGGTAGATTGCTGTTCTATGTATTCAACGCCATAACAAGACCATCGTACTTTGGTGGGAGAATCTATATGCACCTTCATGCTAGATTCTCATTGGTGATGGTGATGCCAATCACAGTCATCTGATCGCGCAGATTCTTCACCCTGGTGATAACTTCTCTGCCATTTCAGACTCTGACAACTTTTCATTCACGAGTTGAGTCTTCAAATTCTAAATCCGCGTATGATTCGTGGTCTCGTACTGATTTTTCAAGACCGTCCATGCCTCCTCCATTGTGGTGACATGTTGAATTAACGCCATGATGGAATCACTAACACTGCAGACAATAGAACATAGTGCATCTGCATTTCTTCTTGTCCACGTGAGAATCTCATGTGCAATTGGTACTATCTGTTGTCCTGCATTGGCTGGATTCGATCTCGGAATGCCTCACGTCCACCCCAATAGCAGTGTCCCAAAGCTCATATGCACTTAGGATGGTCTTCATCTTGAACTTCCAAAGAGGATAGTTAGAGCCGTCCAACTTTCCTCTTTCGCCGAACGGTGGGATTTGCAGTCTTGCAGGCTGGGTCATCTCTCACAATCTGCTCGCAAACAGAAACACACTACCAAATCTTCTTGCTAGAGTCTAGGCTCTGATACCATGTAAGAAAATAATACAACATATGTGCTCAACAGATAACAGGATCTTGTACGCAAGAGAGAAAACAAGATAGTATGGAGAATTAAAAATTTGATTACTGTAGAACTGATACAATAGATGGCGCTACCTCCCAACCGTGCACTCTTGAAAGAAGCTTCGATGGCGTGCTGAAAATAGTAGAAGACAGAGGCTAAATGCTAAGGAATCAAGGTTGCTATAGCCATGATGAAATGGGCTTCACAGGCTTGCTCTTATATAGCTACTAGTCATAGTTCGTTAGGCTCAATTGGGTGGCCGACCTAGTCTGCCCAAAAAGGTCGACTGGGGGTCGGTCCCAAAATAGGCCACCAACCATACGATAGAACCGGTGCGCAAAATAGAGCAACTAACCTACGGTCTCCATTCAGCCCACAGCCATCCAGGATCATCTGAGGCTCCAAACAAGCCCCGTAACCCGAGAGTGGGCTGCCCCGGGAAATGCTCCATCTACCCTCAGTGCGATTAGTCAAGGGATGCCTTCCTACACTTGCATGTAGCCTAGTTGGTGGTGTGCCAACTCTATCTAAAGCCGTCCAGCCATCAGGCCACACATGGCCCCCATCTGGTGTCCAAACCAGGACCTAACCGGATAACCGAGCTACTCAAATGCCTTCTCCTCATATGGGGGTCTTACAAGTAGAGTTAGCTAGTTCCCGCGTAGTTACATGAGTGGAGCATTGATATCTAACATCCTTATATCTCCTAATTCGGATATTGATTTTCATGTTCATACTGATGGATCCAAGTATGCAATTGGGAGTGTGCTTTGTCAACCTGGTGAATGTAAGAAAGACTACCCATTCTACTTCGCCAGTCGACAACTCAATGATGCAGAGATCAACTATACCACCACAGAAAGAGAAGCCCTAGCAATGGTGTATAGTGTGAAGAAATTTCGGCACTATCTACTAGCAAATGATTTCGTCTTCTACATCGACCATCAAGCATTGCTTTATCTTGTGAACCGTCTGTGTACAATAGGAAGAATAACCAGATGGCTCCTCTTGCTTTAAGAATTCAACTTCAAAATAGTGGTCCGCAAAGGTGTCCAACACTACATTGCCGGTCACATGTCTCGTGTCAAGTCGGGAAAAGAAGCCACTAGAGTAGAAGATGACTTACCATATGCCACACTATTTCATATAGATGCTATCCCAGAGTGGTGTGGAGATATCATTGGGTACTTAATGGCAAGAAGACCACCCCCTGAAATGAAAGCAGTAGATGCTAGAAAATTGATTCTAAAGGCTGCACCCTATCAACTCATTGCAGGACAACTGTACAAGATGGGCAAGGACTAGGTATTAAGAAGATGTGTAATGCCTCATTAGATGATGCCAATCCTGAGTGAAGTCCATGAAGGCATTGCAAGAGGACACTTCCAAGGGGAAGCCACAACAAGAAAAGTTCTCCTTGTAGGCTACAGGTGGCCAACACTGTGGGCAGATGCCTATGAATATGTAAAAGGCTGTGATGTATGCCAACGGACTACTAAACCATAACACAAAGACTTCAATTCCCTAACAACAGTTGTTGCACAAAAACCATTTGAAAAATGGGGGATTAACTTGTATAAATACCCCATAATGGAATGAAGCCCACACATTTTTGGGGGATTGTGTTGAGTTTTACTTTGGTATTCCAAGCAATTGTCTCAAGTGTTTATGCTTCCTTGCACTCCATGTCCAAAAGCATATCCTAACCTTACAACTCCTTCTCCCCTCTCCTCCAACCTTGAAACCCATCCTCTCCCTCTCCTCCTCCCTCCTGCTCTCTTCTCCTCCTCCCTCTTCCTCCTCCTCCTCCCTCCTCCTCCTCCTCCTCCCTTCTCCTCATCTTCTCCTCCTCCCTCTTCCTCATCCTCCTCCCTTCTCCTCCTCCTCCTCCCTTCTCCTCCTCCCTCTTCCTCCTCCCCCTTCCTTCTCCTCTTCCCTCCTCCTCCTCCTCCTCCTCCTCCTCCCTCCTCTCTCTTCTTTTCCCCATGCTCTTACACCTTCTTCCTCTCCCACTCCTATGCTCCCCCTAAACCCTTAGTTCCTCAACCCTTAATCTCCATGATCTACAAAGGAGATGGGTTCTCCACCATGTACTCTACTCTAAACCTTGGAACCTCTTCTAAACTCTAGAATGTCCTTCTAAACCTTGGAACCTCCTTCTAAACCTTGGACCTCCTTCTAAACCTTGGACCTCCTTCTAACCCTAGAACCTCTTCCTAACTCTAGAGCCTCCTTCTAAAACTTGGAACCTCCTTCTAAACCTTAAACTCCTCCTAAGCCCTACAACCCCCAATGAAGACGAAACCATAATGATACAAGTTCCTTTTACACATTAGCAACCATCGACAGCTGCCATTCACTAGACCCCATCTTCTCACATATAGATGCTAAGGTGCTATAGGTAGATCTTCCACTCACACATGAAGATCCAATCGATCAAGAGATGCCATTCTTTATGGCTGACCTTGAGTGGGATAATGAACCTGAAGAAGGTACCCATACCAATGATGACTCAGATTTTCCTTGGGACCTTGAAATTGAGGCTAAGAATGTTGAAATTGAAGATCAAATCTTTGATAATGACTTATCCATTCTACATCCCCTAATGGCAGTCGAGCTCCCAAAAGTTGAACCTTCAAAGTTGAATAATAGCAGAAGATCCTGCAAGAAAGCCGAAGGAGCAAATCGTAGAAAAGCCAAGGCCGAACACTTCAATGAATTTGAATGACTTCAAACAAGGATTGTCGAATTGTATCTTGTAATGCGAGCTCCCTCAAAATCAGAACCACCACCTCTTGAATGGTCCCCTGAGGGACTGTAAGGAGTATGCGTAGCTAACGGTGATGCGATCACTGAAATGCACCTTCCCAATGGGCTCGACAAAACTTGAAGTATTTGACTCTATTGTAGAAAAGCAAAGGCAAAGAGGGGATGCCATGGCTTCTTCTCATACTTTGTATACTCTTTTGAAGAAGAACTTTGGATATGTTAAAATCCGAAAGAGGCTGAAAATGTCAAAGTGCAGTGTCTGTGATGATTTAAACCGGGCGATTGAGAGTGCAACATGTCCAAATCAAAGGGAATTATACAAAAAAAACCAAAAATCTCATCATGACCTTATTCGACATTCTATACTTGCAACTTCTACTTGAACCTTCTACATGCAACTCCTACATGCAAGTTCTACTTGCAACTCCTACATGCAAGTCCTACATGCGATTCGTACATGCATGTTCTACATGCGAGTTCTACATGCAACTCCTACATGCAACTTGCAACTCCTACATGCGACTTCTATATACAAGTTCTACATGTAGAGAAAGAATGTCTTATAATTCCTACATGCAGAGAGAGAAGCTCTCCAGTTTGTATGAATACCCCATAATGGAATGAAGCCCACACTCTTTGGGGCATTGTGTTGAGTTCTACTTTGGTATTCCAAGCAATTGTCTCAAGTGTCCATGCTTCCTTGCACTCCACGTCCAAAAGCATGTCCTAACCTTGCAACTCCTCCTCCCCTCTCCTCCAACCTTGCAACCCATCATGTCCCTCTCCTCCCTCCTCCTCCTCCCTCCTCCTCCCTCCTCCCTCCTCCTCCCTTCTCCTCCCTTCTACTCCTCCTCCTCCTCCTCCTCCTTCTCCCTCCTCCTCCTCCCTCCTCTCTCTTCTTTCCCCCATGCTCTTACACCTTCTTCCTCTCCCACTTCTATGCTCCCCCTAAACCCTTAGTTCCTCAACCCTTAACCTCCATGATCTACGAGGGAGACGAGTTCTCCACCATGTACTCTACCCTGAACCTTGGATCCTCCTTCTAACCCTGGAACTTCTTCTAAACCTTGGAACCTCCTTCGAAACTCTGGAATCTCCTTCTAAACCTTGGAACCTCCTAAACTCGGAACCTCCTTCTAAACTCTGGAACCTTCTTCTAAAGCTTGGAACCTCCTTCCAAACTTGGAACCTCCTTCTAACCCTTAAACTCCTCCTAAACCCTGCAACACCCAATGAAGGCGAAAGCCTTCATTACCTCAACCATGATGATACATATTCCTTTTACACATGCATGCACTATGTTTGCTTACCACACTTAAGCCTATGTCTCTCACCGAAATACGACTCGAGGTCTTAAGCTACATGTATACTACAAATGACAACCCCGATATATCTTTAGGTGACAAAAAGCCTTGGAACCCTGCATACTGAGAATACCCTGCTCTTCCTAGAAAAGCCGTGGGAAAGTGCCAACATCCATTTAGTCGAAGTTACAAGAATTGATGTCCTTGAACACAAATTTTTGAGAACATGGGCTCAGATCAATAAGAACATTTTGGAGTCACTAATCTCCATGGACATCAACTCTTGAGCAAGTGGGATCCAAATGACCATGCAGTCATTTTGGAGCTCATGGCTCCATGGATACCATTGACACCAAAATGACTAGGCTTGCCATTTTGAGACCGGGTGCTCAAGAGTTGATGAGTACGTGATTTATAAAGGTGTGAAAATGTAATATTGCATAAGTAAGTGATTAGAATGGGTCAATAAAAACAAAAATGGGACTTTGCATCCATGGAGTTACCAAAGGATGTATGATTTATTTAGGTTTGTTTCATACTTAATCAATAGTACGTCCCTCACCTTTCTTTGTAGTCCTACATTGATCTAAGAGCTTTGAGCATGCACACCCTATTTTACCCCTTGTATGCACTACCAAGGGATTGGATACTACCTTCTGAGGTATGAAGTTCCAAATCTCAATATGCACCTCCATTATATTCTCCATATTGGCCTCTTGTTCTAGGTTTGGTCTGGTAATTAAGCATGGTGGGCTTAGTTTTGTCTTAGATTTTTTATTACTATTTGCTAATGGAACATCAGTAGAGAGGGTCCAATTTGTCTTGCATCCAAGCCCACTCACTATTGTAAGTACTCATCCTTGAATGATCGCCATGCATGGTGCCTCCAATGCATCTACCTCCTCTTCCTTGGCAATAATTTAAAAATGCTACGACTAAACACATCCCATAGCATAATGGTCCTTGTGGAAAAATGATTGAATAAGCCCTTTCATGTACATCTTGTTCCACCTGTGTGACCATTTATCTAGAACAGGTGAGGTGGCTTCTTCACTCTCCTCTTCCATGTCATGAGTCAACCAAATAAATATCTAATATCAACTACCTTCTAATATTTTATTCATTCCTAGATACAAAATCCACCATCTTGACCATATAATCATTACATATAGTTAGGAAGCTTATGTCACACCCTTAAGCCACCTAGAAAATTTAGTAGGGAGAGTTGTAGTGTGTGGATCTTGTGGCATTTTTGCATATTCTTCATGACTAGACATACACTCGGGCTTCTTCTTCTTCTTCATTTGTTTGACATCTCCCACTAGTTCCAATTGTCCAAACATGTTTGGAATCTACCCTCACATGTACATATCATTGATCACATTCCATGTCTCCATTATTTCTTTATCAAGTGTGATCATATGTTTTCTTGCTTGAATGCATCTTTGTGTTTTGCCCACCCAATTGTTTTAAATGTAGAATTTTAGACTTAAATCACATACATTTAAGTCATTCTTTAACATTGAACCTTGAGCACTTGGGATCAAATCTACCATATAGTCATGTGGGAAGAGTGCTCAGCTCTAGTTAAATGGTGAACCAAGCTGGTCAAGGATTGATGTTCATGAACAAAAAATGAGCACTTTGGCTCCAACTTGGCAACCTGGTTGATTTAAGGCCAATTCTCAAGACTTTATCTCCTTGATATCCAAGGACATTATTCCTTTGTAGATTTAGATATAGTTTCCATTTGTTCCATTGAATTTTTACACATGAACAAGTACATTGTATGAGACATAAGTGTTGCTCGAGAAGCCTCAATAAAGGTTCTAGCTATACCTTAACTAAAACTCTCATTAGCATTATGCAGGGAGGATGTTGCATCCACTTCTGGTTGTGAAGGAATAATGTGCTTGGATATTAAGGAGATAAATTCTTGAGTACTTGGGCTTAGATTGATAGAGCTTCAAGTTTAGATAAAGACAAAAATTATATTAATAGGTTGTCTTAACATTCTTGCATTCCATTCTAGTTATTGTATGATTCCACATGGCACTAAGGCATCATTAGTAGAATTATCTAGGAAATCTTAGGTTAATTGGTTTCAATGATCATTCAAGCGAGAGCAAAAAATAGTGGGCGAAAAACATAACCATCAGCCTAGAATAAGAGTTTGCAATCAATGTGTGTGACTATGTTGGATGGAAATGAAAATTGCCCCTCATATAAGGGGTCATCTACTTGGCTCTACAAATAAATCTATTACACTTTGACATGGTCCAACGGCGAGTATAGGTGATAGAAAATTAAGAGATACACTAGAGTCAAGTGGAAAAAGGTAAAAAAGAACAATTTGGCAAGTTATACGTGATAGTTCCAAAGTCACATTTGCCATCATTCCAATGCAATCTCAGACTCTAGCCATATGAATTCCCACAATTTATGAGGCTAATCAGGCCTATTTTAGTGGTATTGGTGCAAGCATGCCTCCATCAGGGAGTCAAGAAACACTAACATCTACATGATATAGCCAAAGAAAATTACCATTTTTTTCCCCTTATAAGGGTATTACATACATGTTTAAGTGTAAATATGGACATGTTATAATTATAGTACCATGCGAATATCAAAAACATGGGTTGCATTTCAACTATATGTAGACATAATTCCCATAAGTGGATATGTACATGTATGCTTCATGTGGAAAAACAAGGCCTAACTACAAGCTTGTAATGTAAGTCACAGTACAATTATTGTAACACCTTTTAAAGTTCTAGCATAATTGAATTGAGGTTATTGGAATCGTACTAAAATAAGATATGTTCTTTTTGACAATTTGGAAAGGGAGTTTATAGCAACCAATCATGTATCCTAGCTAATTGCTTTATGGGAATTTCCCATAAAATACTTCTATTAAGTATGAAAGAAACTACCAATAGCAAAGAACTCAAGGCATAAATACATCATGCATAGTGGTGAAGTACTTCTATTAAGTATGAAAGAAACTACCAATAGCAAAGAACTCAAGGCACAAATACATCATGCATAGTGTGCATCATAACACCTTTTAAAGTTCTAGCATAATTGAATTGAGGTTATTGGAATCGTACTAAAATAAGATATGAAGTTCTTTTTGACGAGTTGGAAAGGGA
The DNA here is from genome assembly GCF_047967505.1 of Dipteris shenzhenensis. Lineage (NCBI taxonomy): Eukaryota > Viridiplantae > Streptophyta > Polypodiopsida > Gleicheniales > Dipteridaceae > Dipteris > Dipteris shenzhenensis. Next base: position 35,158,102 of record NC_141628.1, on the reverse strand, counting down.
GTTTATAGCAACCAGTTATGTATCCTAGCTAATTGCTTTATGGGAATTTCCCATAAAATACTTCTATTAAGTATGAAAGAAACTACCAATAGCAAAGAACTCAAGGCACAAATACACCATGCATAGTGGTGAAGTACCTATGAAAGAGTTTAAGAATGCACTGAGAGAGATATATGAGGCCATGAATAGACTCAAGAAGAAAGGGTTGCCTCTCTATTTTCTAAGAAAAATAGATCATTTAGCCAAGGTAGACCTTGAAGGCCCCCACATCCTAGGCCAAACATCCTAGGCCAAATGGCCATCAAAGTGTGCACAAAATCTATCATAATACTAGCCTGTAATAGACTCAGAGAACAAAGGGTTGCCTCTCTAAAGAATACTCCAAACATAGACCTTCAAGTCCCCCACATCCTAGAACAAATGGCCATCAAGGTGTGTATAATATCTATCTAGATACTAGCAAAGTAAGGGTTGGGCGGATAGGATGCTAGCTATAGCCAAAGTAAGGGCTAGGTGGACAAGGGTTGTGTCTATAGCCTCTAGATGTCCAGGCATCCAAACATGCTAGGAAAAGATGCTAGAAAAAATCTCCCAACTTGTGTGCACCGAAGCTTTTAGTAATGGAAGGGAATAGTGTCAAGCGAACAAAGCTTTGCAAGATGTTGCCAAAAAATGAAAACCCAAGAGGAGCCCTATCTCTCAAAAAATACTAAAGGTCTTGTCAAAGAGATTCAAGTCATAAAGCCCCAATCAATGAAGAAGGTGGAGGAACATAAATGCCCATAAGTGTTGCAATGTCAACCCAAATGATCTTGTATTCCGAGAGGCAATTATGAAACTCTCAACACTCGTGAAGCATCAAGGGCAAGAAGGGTCAGCGCAAAAAGTGCTCCTCCATTGATTTACTGCAATACCTCCATGAAAGGAAAGCCAAAAGAAAAGAGTGACTTTCTCTTCCTGAGGGACTTTCAAAGCCTCCTCCAAGAGGATCTTTACAAGTCACCTAGCCAAAAATTTAATGATGGTTTGGTACATTTTTCATGTACTAGTGTAGAACAAGCAAAAGAACTAGTCATGCCAATAAATATTTTGTACGATGTAGAAAATCAAGAGTAATTTTGTCTTGCATTAGTTTTAGGGATTACCCTGATGACAACTTTAATAAACTTTATTGCGTTTGCTAAAAGTTTTGTCAACGTTATACCCATAAGACTTTGCCCATTTCATAGGATCTTTTTTAATTTTAGAAATGTAGACTTACAATATGCACAAACATGTTTTTATAAGCCATTTCGTCCCTTTTTTTGGCCATGGAACCTATTTATGTGATTTGATGGCTTCAATCATATGTAAAGTACTTTGAACATGGCCTTGCACATGTGTAGAAGATTGAAAAAGAGAAGAAAAGGCTGCACAACAACATGTGTGATGAGATGGAAATTCACTGGCGCGAATCTTCTAGTGAGTGATAAAATTTATGAATGTCAAGTCATCACAAAAGCATACATCAATAACAATTATATAATATTCCAAATCTCACTTCCCATGCTTTCATTCATTGCTAAAATGCTTGTGCTCTTTCAAAGATGTATTACTGGCAAAAAGGTTTTAACCCATTGTTGTGAGGATAATTCCATGTATGCTTGCTTGAATATGCTAAAAGTCATCTTGAGGAATACATGCACACATATATGTTTATATACATTTGCAAATGTAGATTTGTCTCCATAGTGGAACAAATTCAAAGGCTTTGATTAGGTAAAAACCAAAGGGACGCGTGGGTTTAATGTTCGTGCAAAGGCCAAAATTGATCAAGCTAACTTTAAGAGGTTAGTTGGTTGTGTGTGTGAGAGAGAGAGAGAGAGAGAGAGAGAGACCAACCCTTTTGAGTGAAAACAAGGCTATATGAATTGCTTAATATAGAAAATTAAAATCACTCTTGGCATATCTATTACTTATTTCACTGCTAACATCATATTCATTTCTCTAATTTCACATGTTCATTATGACTTGGTTACTCTATTCTTGGTTAGTCAAATTACCCTTTGGCTTTTGTAGATAAAAGCGATTTTAGAGTCTTTAAACAACTTTTGTAGCATGCACAAAGGCATTCCAGAATCCCTAAATGACCTCCATAGCATGCACAAAGGGGACCTAAACCTACATTTGAGGTCAACCAACAAGCGTGAGCCAAGTGATTTTACTTGGTTGAAAGTAGTCACATCAACATTTTACTTGGGGTGAAAGGAGCCCCAACAAAGAGTAGGGAGCAAAACTAACCCTCTTTAACATGTTAATGGGGCACTAGCACCTCCCTCAAAACCCATTGGGTACTTGAGCAAATAAGCCTTTTTGTTGCTTAGGGAGACGTACTACGTTATAAAGCAATATCTGAGTTATATGCTTTGCTTCTCACAATATGGAATTTTAGTTTGCATATGTTATTTGTATTATCCAAGTCCTTGAACAAGAATGTGATCAATTTTACATTTTTCTTTAAGTAGGGGGATGCAAATTGGTCTTCTACCAACTTTCAAGACCAAGAGTGGGTTTTTAAAAAAAGGTTGTAGCTTACACTAGAACAGAATCTTGCACATGGAGGATGACTGTAGACCCGAGTCAAGTTGGTAACATGAGAAAATCTCAAAGGAAGTCATGACGGCGATCATGGGATCATGAAGACAGTTGGTTGTGTTGGATTAGTTGAGATTGAAGCTTTGGGGGAGGGATCCATTTGGTGTAGACTTGTACTCGCCAAGGACGAGGGAAATGTTGACGATGGAGCTCACACAGATGCTAGAAGTAGAGGGTCTACACACACAAAGGTCAAATCCAAAATGGCATGCATTAACATCAAAACTACAATCCATGCCCCTTGCATTGATGGATGATAGATAGCCTCTCCTTAACCTACGTTAGGCAAATGGTTCCTTGGGTTGGTAATGGCTACTCCAATGTCCTTAGAGTAGCAACATTAAGTGCCCTCATGGATAGTTGGGTGAGATAGAGTGGTAGCATTCAAGTTTTTGTGTAATTTGACCTTCTACCCTCCATCAATTGACCACAGGTGGTTTTTCAAGCTCATCCTATATGAGCCTGAAAAACCACTTCTATTGTTGCCATAAAAAAATGGCCATAAGGTTCATGAGTTAGTCACTTGAATCACTTGCTAGATATTGGATCCTAAACAAGGTAGACAATCCAAAGAGGAGTTTAAGAAGTAAAGCCAATTATAAACCAACCAAAATGAGCCAGACGAGATGGTGTCCTCACCAGTTGAAGGATTTGATTTCTATTTGGAGAAGCGATGGAAAAAGGTAAGTACATCATTTGAGATTGTGAGGAGGATAAGAAGGGCATCATCCGTGGTATGTGTGCCTAGAGTTGGAGAGAGTGGGAGGGATCAAGTATATCCACTGAGCATTGGTAGCGGGCGCTTTGGGCTCTGATGTGTCTCTGTGTAGAAGACTAGGACTCCAAGAGTTGATAAAACATTTATCTTGATCAATGGCTTATCGACTCACCCAATATGGGCCATTGATCACGACATCAAAGTCCATAAGGGGGGGGGGGAACTTTGAATATTGCATCGATAGGTCTCAAACCCGCAACCTGTTCTATCACCGACAAGATCTTTTGATGGAACACCGGCCAAAAATCTCATGGTTGGGGCCAACCTTTGATTTTTCGTGGCCCTCTTCATCACTCAACATCCTCCCCCGCCCCACTTTCATTCCCTCATCGCCCCCTAGAGTGCTGGTCTCGCAACTCTTCATCCCCATGGCCCATCTTTCCTCTCACCCTTACGCCTCCTACCCTTGATCGTAGTTCCTTTGTTCAAGCGTCCCAAGGCTGTTGTTTCGCTTGTCCCCCTTGCCTTTGTCATGACTTGGTCATGAGGGAGGGAAAGAGCAAGAGGTTAATTGAAGGGGAGGTGAAAGTCAATGTTGAGGGTAGACGAAAGGGAGAACGATAAGGTGAAGTAAAAGAGGAAGGTACACAAAGAGGATTGGTTAAGGTGAGGATGAAGGGGAAATGACATGAAGTATCCAATCTTAGCTTACTCTTCTTTGTCTTCTCTATCACAGTCTCTTTGTCTGTCTATCACCTCATTTCTCATGCAGAACTCCTTACATATTTGGTGAGACTCACCCCTTATTCCGATAAACAAGCAGAGAGCGGAAAAGATACTAGGACCCTGATGGACCCAAGCATGTGGCACTTCCTCTTTTTCACCTTATCGTTCTCCCTTTCATTTACCCTCAGCATTGACTTTCACCTCCCCTTCAATTATAATGGACCCAGGCATGTGGCACTTGCTTCGAGCTCGCAAGCCCTCAGGTGACCACTATAGAAAGGTCAAAACATCAAACCCAAAATCTGTCTCTCTAACAGTTTAATTTTCTGTGTCTCTTGTTTTCTTTTGTATTGGCGCCATCGCACCCCCTATTCCAATAAACAAGCAGAGAGCAGAGAAGACACCAGGATGCAGACAGACCCACGCATGCACGACGTGCCTCCCTGAGGTGAACTCCATTAATTGGGGGGTAGTGCCATACCCATATAAGAGGACGTTCCCACGTGAGCGGGCATGCCCAAAAGCGTCAGAAATCTCCACTATTCTCACTTATCACCAACCCAAAAGGCTACGCTAAACGCTGGCATTGCAAGGGCCCGTTGGAGACAAGATTTTCCTCATTCTACCTGGGCATTGTGGGGGCTAATTTTGCTCATGCCGATCCAGAGGTCTTATTGTCGTTGTTGCGAGTGTCGGAAATGCAGGCGGAGCTTGTGAGTTGTGTGAGAAGATAAGGTGAAGGAAAACGAGGGGAGGGCAAAGCAAAACAAGGAGGGATGAAGGTGAGGGAAAAGAAGGGATAATAAAAAAGCAAGAAGGGATTAAGGAGAGGGTTAAGGGATAATGAAGTGGATTAAACACGTCTTCTTCGTCGTCTCTCTCAGAGTCTATTTTTTCTGTGTGTTTTGTTTTGCGCAGCTCTGGCTATGGCGACATGGCGAGCTCTGCCTGAGCTATGGCTATGGCTTCTTGGTACCTTTCTTGACTTTCTCTCAGCTTTCTTTCCTCTGTACTTTCCCTGTTTCCTTCCTTCATCATCCCTCCACAAATCAGATCACCTCCTCCGTCCTCCCCTGCCACCCTGATTTGATTGATCCCGACACCCCGCCTCCATCGCCCAATCCCCCTGCTTCTCTGCACTCCTGGGACCTGCACCACCATTCATCCTCAGTCTCCCTTTCTCCTTCCTCCCATCTCGATCATCCATTCCCCTTCCTCGCATCTCGATCTTCCCGCATCCCATCGAGCTTCCCGCTCTCCTTCATCGCATTGCCGCGTTCTCTGTTCGACCTCCATCCTGAGGCGTTCGCAGTTCTGTGCAGTGTGGAATTCGGCCTCTTCTTCACGGAATCAGAGCTCTGAGCTTTCGAATCGTGAGCCGCGTTTGCAGCTCTGTGGAATGAGAGCTCTGATCTCTCGGCAGAAAATTCGATCCGTTGCGAGCGTTTCAGCTCGCTTCTCTGCTTCGTCATGAGGCTCTAGCACCGCAGAATCTGGCTCCTCTCACCTCCCATGGCGACATTGACCCCCGGCGTGCTCCTCAAGCTGCTGCAGCACATTAATTCCGACGTCAAAGTAGCTGGAGAGCACCGCTCCGTTCTGCTGCAGGTGATCAGCATTGTACCGACACTGGCCGGTAGCGAGCTTTGGCCCAACCATGGCTTTTACCTCAAGGTGTCGGATTCTTCGCATGCGATGTACGTTTCTCTTGCCGAGGAGCACGACGATCTCATCTTGAGCGACAAGCTGCAGCTCGGGCAGTTCGTTCACGTCGACAAGCTTGAAACGGGGTCTCCCGTCCCACTTCTGCGAGGCGTTCGACCTCTCCCGGGCAGGCATCCCTGCGTCGGTACTCCCGAAGATCTCGTCACCACAACCGTTCCCACATTGGAAAATGGAATTGCCGGTAAGCCATCATCCGTTTCGTCTACTGCTGTAGAGACTGGATTGGCTTCCAAAACGTTCGATTGCCTTCCGGCCGAGAACGGCGTGTCCAAATGCTCGAATGCATCTGAGCAAGTTCTGGTCCGGCCTGCTTCCGCTGGCTCCGACGGTTGTATTCCCAGGTCATCTCACAATGGCAAAATCATGCCTTCCAAATCCGCAGAGAACCCAGATCCTCTTGCCTCGCAGCAGAATGTGCCAGGGAGATTTCGCCCTTTTCCGTCCGAAAATCCAGAGGTGAAAGACAATGTCACACAGCAGAAGGCACGGACCGTCAAATCGAAAGTATTGCAGGAGTCGTCGCCTGGGCTTCGCGTCGCTCCGGTGCGCTCCATGCCCAGTTCACCTGCTAATCCTGTCCTCCTTTCGCGCTCTGCTGATAGAGGCTCGCCACGCGCAAAAGCTTCTCCTACAGATAAAGCTGGGGTGAAGGTACGTGTCGCCCGCCAGGAAGAGAAGAAAATCCCTTGTAACGGAGCTGGTCTGAGTTTCTCTTCCAAGTCTCACCTGTCTTCTTTGACGGCTAGAGGCTCTACAGGCACCGTAAGCATCGACGTTCCAAAGAGCAGGGTCGGGGAGGTCGCCAAGCGACGCTCCCTGGGCAGCTTAATGTCTCCTTCCAGTGCATCCAAAGTAGGAGACTTGCTTGAAGTCAGTGCAAAGACCTTACGGCGAAGTTGGGAAGGGGCCGTTGGCATTAAGGAATTCAAAGAGAGACTCAGCACCAAGAAATCAGCTAAATCCGATCTCAAGTCTGCAGTTGCTACTCCAGTATGTGTTCCTCCTCTGTCTAGTTGTGGATGATGAAGTTAGGATCAAGCGAAACTTCTAATCTGCAATGCTGTTGATCAAGTTAGCTATGTAGTTCAAAATGCCTGTGCTGATTCTGGCATTTGGAATATTAGATCTAAACATAACCTTCACTCACTTTCACGGACCAGACCCAAGTGCACATATGTAATGAACAATGAATCCGTGTATTTTATGTATGCTCTCTGGCCTTAGGAGTTATCGCAATAATAGATCCAAATGTAACACTCCAAGTCGTCACTATTTTGTGCTTCCTTCCTCGTCTGTCGATCGTGTTAAGCCCTCTAGGCCAAAATGCCAGTGCTAATTCTGGCATCTGGAATAAGATCCAAACATAACCTTCACTTTCACGGGCCAGAACCCAGTTATGCCAATCCTAAAACAATGAATCCTCGTATATTACGTATTTTCTTAGGCTGTAGGACTTCTCACACCGACAGATCCCACTGTCGTCACTATTTTGCGCTTCATTTAAAATTCTTGTAGACGTCAAACTGCTCCATGATGTACGTGTCCTCCTTTGCTTCTCATGTCAAAGATTTTTGTTATCATCTGCAGGCATCTATTCCAAGGATTTCAAGTGATGGCAACTTGCAAAAGCTGCAAGAGGCTGCTAGTGCACCTCCGAAAATAGCAGCATTAAAGATCAATTCCAAAGCAGTGGCAAAGAAAACCAGTCCTTCAGTTACAGATTCCAATATGTCTGACAAACTAGTTAAAGCTTCCGTGAATAACAAAAGGTTAACTGATGGCAGCATCAGTTGGGATTGTCTCTCACCAAGTCTAGTAAACCTTGGGAAGGTATGCATCTTTAGTACATCGAGCATACTGGCTGCAAAGCTTAACTATGAAAGTTTGACGGTCTTTCTCATAACTATAGTACTCAAACACCTCTAGTCGCTTTGATTGGCCTTGGACGCCTGGTTATATTCCACAGGAGGCTGTACAAAGACGAGATACTGCTTCGTCTGCTGCTGCAGAGGCCTTGAAGGAGGCATCAGCTGCTGAAAGTGTTATTCGATGTTTGAGGTAAGCTGTTTCCTGTTTTCAATCATCAACTCTCCGAATGTTTCGCACAAGCCAATTTTTTTGATGACGCAATGCAGTGAGGGGATGTCTGTACGCTTTCGTAGATAGATCATGCTTGTACACCTTTTCCCAGCTTTGTGATGTTACGGTAATGGGGAAATGGTCTCAATGCTAGCACACAAATGAAGGGAAAGGTGCATTCATCTACTATACATCTCATCGTATCCAGTGCATTGAGAGATGCACTAACATGCAATGGTTTGTATATACAATTGAAGGGTTCTGATTTTCCAGTACAGGAATGTTGTCACTCAGAAGATTTTAGCATATATCTCATGGATTGAAGCCTTTGACCTGACTCAAAATAGATTTGACGTCATTCAGGACCCAGGAAGGAGCTCCAACCTTCTCCTAGAGAACGTCCTCTCTATCAAGTCTGCCTATCCTCTGCTTTGATATATAAGCTGTTTTAAAGTCACCCACAAGTACCTCCTGTTTTATGTCAGCAAAGTCGTGCAGAAATTCACTGGAATGAAACGAAGGGCTAAAAGTTCAGATCTAGAGGAAGGGGACGAAAGTGGAAAACTATGGCAATAAGAGAAAAGTGAGAGAGAGAGAGAGAGAGAGAGAGAGAGAGAGAGATGTATTTACGTCTTTGGAGGCCTCACAGGCCTATGAGAAAGTAATATCAAAGAGTAAACCAGCCACTGTGGGCCGAGGGAAAGGGCTGGCTAGGGCCCTTGCTGAGTGCTATGCTAAGAAGCTCAGAAGCTCCAAATTGAAGATCTAGTACTCAAAATAGAAAACCAGGTGCCATTCCCAAACTAACATTACTGGGCTGAGACTTCCCCTTAGACAGGGTGAAGAGCTCTTCAATGGTGAGTTGGCTGTATTTTGGATGCCAACCACACAGAACCTCGCATTCTTCAGAGCAGCCTTGGATTTGTTTTGTTTTGCTAAGAAGCTCAAAATTGAAGATCTAGTACTCAAAATAGAAAACCAGGTGCCATTCCCAAACTAACATTATTGGGCTGAGACTTCCCCTTAGACATGGTGAAGAGCTCTTCAATGGTGAGCTGGCTGTATTTTGGATGCCAACCACCCAGAACCTCGCATTCTTCAGAGCAGCCTTGGATTTGTTTTGTTTTGCAGCAAGTGGACACATTAATTGGAATATATCCAATGGCTTTTGGATAAGTGATGAGAACACTCTAGCCCAGGGTGCTGATTTTGGTTTTACCTGGATTCAGAGACTCTTGTTTATATCAGGTATTGGGACTGCAAGGTCGGTGTGAGCATCTCTCCTTCATAGCTGTTTGCCCCTATGTTGGAGAGTGTCAGGAGGAAGCTTCTTTTTTGGAGCTCATCCAAGGGTGGTGGTGTGTTAACCAGGTATCGCTGGCTATCTAGGGATTGTATCACTGAGCTTAAAAGACAGATAAGGAATTGTATTGTTGGTGCCATCCTATCATTGAGCTCAAAAGATGGATAAAGAACTTTATTTGGAGTGGTCCAGATGGTTCATCAGATACCAAAGCCAAGGTGTCTTGGGAGACTGATCCTACCCAAGTGGGAAGCTGGTCTCAGTATAATAGATCCATTATTATGCAAGGTGGTAGTTAGAGGACTCTTGCCAGGGCAGGAACCTTGGAAGGATTTCTTCATTAGATGCATACAGTGCTGCTCTCCTTCCAAGTGTAGATATCGGAACAATAGTACCAGATGGACTTTACTAGGGCTCCATCCTCCCCTCTTATGGTTGCTATCTTGAAAGCTTGGGCCAGCTTCAGAAGTACTCTTCGGAGAGTCCTATCCTCTTGGGAACAGATTGATAGGCAGCCAGCCATGTAGAATGATAGTATACTTGATGAGGATGGCTCACCACTAGGTACTTCTCACTATATGTAGTGGTCTTCATGGGAGAGAGGTCTTTCTTCCTTTGTGGGCTCTTGTAGGATCTTCAAATGTCTTCCAAATGATCCCAAATTCTAGTGTCACCTCGGAAGTATGACGCAATATGAGGATCTTCCATGAGTGTCTCCCAAATGCGTCATATTTGCATATCCCAAATGCTGAAATAAATAAAGGGGGTACAATGTTCAACATTTCTTTATAGCCTCCTTCATCTAACAAAACAAAAAATCAACACCATGCCAAACCACTCCAAATACCCACTTTGACCATCCAAAAAATGCAAGGAAAGCAAGATATTACATTAGCAAGGGATTCTTAAATAATACATTTTCAAAGCAAGCCCACTAGCTAGTTGTTGTGTCATGTCAGGTTGGCTGGGTTGAGTGTCTGAAAAGAATGTAGCACTAGGAACCAAGTTAGTTTTATTTTTGAGTTGTTGGTCTTATTATTTTGTGTCATTGATTTGGAGACAGAATAATCTTTTTTCTAGGCATAGTAAAAGCAAGTCAATTTCCTCCTCATTATGCGAGTGTGGAGCATCCTCAGCCTCCTCATCATTAGTGCATCTTTCATCCATATAAAGGAGTAATGTTATGGCATCGTTAAGCATGCAAGCCCACATACATGTTCGCCGAACACTGCGTTACTTGCAACAAGCCTTAAAAGAAGGCTCTCATATTCACATAAAAATGAACCCGAGAAAAAGTTCACATTGTATGCCATCAAGGGAATTAATGTAACATGCGGAGACTTCCTATCCGGAAAATAGATGAATATAAAAGGCTAACTCAAGCATGAGAGACACGAGAGATTTACCTAACTATGGTACACTGCTTTATTTATATATGGTTGCCAAATTGGCATACAAAACTCTGCTGAGACCACTCCCCTAACCACGACATGTGGGAGATGGAACTATGCTGCGGAAATAGGACACCCAAACCTCACACCTATACTGGCTAGAAGTGCTGTTGGAGGCTGGGAGCTGAGTCCTGATTTGAGGAAGCTGAGTGAGTGTAGAGGGGGCTGAAGGCCCCTTGTATAGGGCTGGGAACCACAGCCAACCTTGGGCCAGCACAACCGACTGGCTGGTCCGTTTTTGCCGACCAGGCTATTGGCCCTTGCCTATAAAACCAAGCCTGTTTGGGCCATTTCAGGCAGGCTAGACAGCCAATTGTCACTGCCACCTGGGCTTGACCTTGGTGCATGTGACATTCCCCTCTTCTGAACTAGTTGCTAGGTGGATACCTCGCAACACTTTGTCCTGGCGACTCGAACTGCTCCACTGCGGCTTGTGACTTTTGGAACTGGGAATAGACCCTTATAGCTAGTGCCTGACTCGTCCTTGGACTAGGGTTCACCATGAGGTCATGGGGTACGACAAACGGGTCAGACTGTGTGTCACCATGCTCCCTAGTGTAAGGGTGCATGTGACATTCCCTCGTGCTTTAATTCTCGATGATGATAGCTGTTGAGGGACTGAGCGAATCTGCAAAGCAAATGTGATCGTGCTGACCACCAACTGTTGCTCGAAACTTGACTGTCCTCCCACAGAACTGAAGAATAATAGTCTGCTGGGACTGATCTGGTCCTGCTCCAAAAGGCTGAGGAACGAATGTTCTGTTATGATAACTCGGCGGCTCAATAAAAACTCCTGAGAACTGGTATTTTCGTGAATACTGGAAGCCGAACTGTTGAGGCCAGCCATCTCACCACGCTACCATTGTGAACTCTTGATCCTTAGGTGGTATGGCACTTTGATAGGCTCCTGGACATAGGAATTGCCTGCTGTCCTTGTGACTTGCTGAGTACTGATTGGGTTGCTGATGTGGAGCCCTGCACTCCGGAAGTCCAATGGCATGAAACTGGCTACCAACTGTTGGCATGCATTCTCCCCACTATGGAAGATACACAGACATAGAAATGCTAGTGCTACTCCAGGCGGCTCAATAAAAACTCCTGAGAACTGGTATTTTCGTGAATACTGGAAGCCGAACTGTTGAGGCCAGCCATCTCACCACGCTACCATTGCGAACTCTTGATCCTTAGGTGGCATGACACTTTGATAGGCTCCTGGACATAGGAATTGCCTGCTGTCCTTGTGACTTGCTGAGTACTGATTGGGTTGCTGATGTGGAGCCCTGCACTCCGGAAGTCCAATGGCATGAAACTGGCTACCAACTGTCGGCATGCATTCTCCCCACTATGGAAGATACACAGACATAGAAATGCTAGTGCTACTCCAGGAACTGCTGGGGTGATGAGAAAACCATTGAAGCTAGGCAACCAAAACTGAAAACCTGGGAACTCTAGCATACTCACATGCAATCCTAGAAAGTGTGGAACTCCTGTCTGCATGACTGCAGTGAGGGAAAGCTGGAATGAACCTACCTCTTCTGCTGGCGTGATAACTACTGAGAATAAAAACTTTGCCACCCTCCTGGAATCTGGAACTGTGGATGGAAATGCCCCAAAGAACTTGCGTGATGTTGGGAGCTATGGAAAGAATCCTAGAAAGTGTGGAACTCCTGTCTGCATGACTGCAGTGAGGGAAAGCTGGAATGAACCTGCCTCTTCTGCTGGCGTGATAACTACTGAGAGTAAAAACTTTGCCACCCTCCTGGAATCTGGAACTGTGGATGGAAATGCCCCAAAGAACTTGCGTGATGTTGGGAGCTATGGAAACTGTAGTTGTCTCTTTGAGAAACTCCGAGAGATGGAATTGTGGCTCTCTTCAAGGAGCTGAGCGGCGACTGACACTGCAGAGCACCCCTCCAAGGAGGAGACTGTACGGGATGCTCTCCGAAGGAACGGAGGAACTGCTGGGCATCTCTCTAATGGCCTCTGAATGGAGCTGAGAACATCTCGTCTAGCATGAATGACTAGTACGTCTCTCGAAGGAACTGAGAGATGGCTGGCATAGCTTCTTGGAACTGCTGGTGTAGACACTGGTCACTGCTACTGCTGGTGGCTCGTGATCTGATGGGGAGGACACTGTATGACTAACCTCTCGAAGTGCAGGAGACAATAATGGGAAGGCCTCGTCAACCTCTTTGTTGACTGGTACTAAAGTGCTGAGGAAGGGGAGCTGCAGAGGGAACTGCATGACTATCGTCACGAACTGCTGAGAAATCATCAACCTCCGTACTGGTCATAGCTATACTTGTGACTCCAGTTATGAGGTTGCTCCCTCTTGTGCCTACTGATTACGGCTCTATCTTGAAGAGATTTTATTGCTTTCTTTACCTGTTTTTTGTCTTCTAGGGATAACCGAACCTTGACAATTGAGGGAGTCGAGGATGCTGCCATTTGAGCTCCTCTTGCTAGATCAGTGGTCACTGCCAAAATTCGAACCCAAAAGAAGGAAACTTGCTCTTTGCTGCCTGAATGAAAAGAAAGGAAAAAGGAAAGGAAAGGCTGAAGCCCTCCAAGAGCAGCACCAGAGCATGCCCACGACCTCTGCGCTGCGAGCCCCGGCACTGAAAGGGTTCCTTGAGGGTCTGCCCAAAGGCTGCCATTGAAACCCTCACACCATAGGGCCAAGAAAAAACTGCAAGCCGCCTCGAAGTTGAGAGGGTCCGGAGCGGTTGCAAGCGTCCCGCTACACGGTCAGCTCAAGGGGCAGCCCTTGAGGTGCCTCGAGGGAACTTTGGAGAGGTGACTAGAGGGCAGCCTCCAGCCCACCAGTGGCACAGCAACAGCCCGCTCTGCTGGGTGCAGTGAGCAGCCCCAAGGAGGGTGTGATGGCGAGGGGGGCAGGATGGGTGGTGCAGCCCATAGGGCCCGCGCATCCAGCAGACGCTCCGCGGTGGGCTGGCAGGAGGGCGAGAGATCAGGGGCGGAGGAGGAGAAGAGGTGCGAAGGGGGGAGGAGGGGGCGCAGGAGGAGGGGGCGTGGGAGGAGGACGGGGGGCGGGGGAGCAAGAGGCGAGGCGGGATGAAGGGGGTGTAATGAAGGTGGGAAAAAGATGGATTTTAAGGGGGAAATAGATGGGAGAGTAGTAGGGGAAATGTGGGAACTGTGGGGGACTATATAAGTCAACCCAAAAGGATTGTAAGGGGCTATTGATTTGACATCTAATCCACTTCTCCTTGCTTCCTTCATCACTTGTGTACTTCCAGTCTTGTTCTCTCTACTTCCCTCCCCTATTCCCTCTCTATCTCCCCCTGCCTTCCGTGGCTTTCTCTCACTTCCCCATTCACCTTCACTACATTGGTATTAGAGCTCCGCTCTCTGGCACCTTGCTTCCGTTGCCTTCACCAACCCTGCATTATAGCAATTAGTACGTTGAGACGCCTACAGACGCAGCAAGGTACAATCAGCTCGTAGGCTGACAGACGCAGCAAGGTACCACCAGCTCGTAGGCTGACAGACGCAAGGCCAACGATACCAATTGCTACGTGCCTATCTAAGCCTATCCTCGCGTATTCCACAAGCTTTTAAGTTGATGCACAAGCCCACGACCAGTTTGGAGAGCCGAGAAGAGTCCACGACAAATGTTTTCGGAGAGCTCCTCCTCAGCTAGGGCATCCCATAAAGAAGCAGCCCTGCAAACCCAGCAGGCCCAAGCTACAAGTCGTCGTCCGTGGCATCTCGACCTCGGTGGCATCTTGCTCGTGGCATCGCCGTCCGTGAGCATCTCTGTCACTTCAGCGTCCCTTTCCTTTTCGTCACTCCAGCGCTCCTACGCCTTTGCCTTGCTCTGCCTGGCCGCCATGCTTCTGTCGCCCTTTCTCTCCGCCCTCTCACCAGGCCGCCGTCGTCTATCATGCCTACAACACAACCACAAAAAAAAAACCTTAGTCTTTCCTAAGGTTCCGTTAGCTAGGGTTTAGGGGGGTTGGTTAGCTACTTGGGTTTGGTTGGTTAGGTTAGTTTAGGTCTGGTTAGGTCTAGCTAGTTAGTGGATTGGGTTACTTTGGCTAGGTTTAGTTAGGTTAGTGATTGGGTAAGGTTGGGTTTAGTCAGTTTGGCTTAGTTGAGACTACCCTAGGTGTCTTAGTTGTCCTAAGCTCCCAAAAAAAAAAAAAAAAAAAAAAACCTCTTTTAGGGTACTCCTACAGCCCTATTCTGGGCCTTTCTAAGCCACCTTCGTGGCTCATTTTGAGCCCCGTTTCCAGCCTCTTCACCGAGCTTTCTTCGAACCTCTTCAACGACTGCATTTGAGCCTCTTTACTGACACCTCTCGAGCCTCTACATCGAGCCTTCGACACTTGGCACATTTTCCTCGTGTCACTCATGGCACCCAAACGTGCACCCCGGTCGGATGAGTCATCTCAGCACGGTGACGATGTTGCTCAGCAGGAGCAGATGCCGGTCACAGAGGGTGCATCTCCTTCACAGCCAGTTTCTGCTATGCCTACCGACACACAGTTTCTAGATGCATTGGCCTCGATGCTTCAGGGGGCTTTTCAGCAGATGGGTCAGCAGTTGGGGCAGCAGCTCACCACTGCTATGGCTATGCACGATACAGCTATCACCCAGATGGGTAAGAACATTGGGCAACAGATCACTACCGCCATCAGTATGCACGATAAGGGTAAGCAGCCCGCACCCCAGCACGGGGATCAGTCGGATAGCCAGGGTGATTTTCCTGACCCACACAGGGGATTTATGGCTGATGGCCGTCGCACTTATGATGTTGGTTCTATGCATGCACCCCAGCATGGGGATTATGTTGATTCTGGTGATGCCTTGCCCGTGCCGCCGAGCACTTCTCTTATTGATTCCAGGCCTCCATTTGGCTCGTATATTTCATTGGCTGAGCCGTCCATTTTGGGCCGGCCCATTGGCACATTTTTGCCAACGGCGAGCATGCCTGGATTGGGTGTTGGGTTTCAGGGCAGTTGGGAGAGGGGCCAGTCCTCTTCTCAACCTTTTTCTATGCTACTCACCCACCGAGATGTTTATGGCAGGCAGACTCAGCAGAGATTGCATGCTTCGATGACACCTCCTGTTAATACATTCAGTCAGACTCAGCTTGCGTATCAGGGAGGTAATGCTTTCAGTCAGACACACTTTATGCATCAGGGGAGTGGTTCTCCTAACCAGCATGATGCTGGAAGTGGGCAGCATGCAAACATGGATGATATGCTTTCAGATGCCTTACATTCATATAGGGCTTTGCCTGAGGATGTTCGTAATGAGATGCCCTTTTCACAGTATGTGAGCTTCAAGCGTGAGTATGCTGGTAGTCACTATAGGAATAACGCAGCCAAAGATGTGAAAGATAAAATCTCTGTGCATAAGTTTAAGGGTGACACTCGCACTCCCAATGAGTTGGAGGAGTGGCTCACGAAGCTTGAAGATTATTTCCGCTTCTACCCTAAGAATGATGAGAAGAGGATCATTTTTGCTGGCATGCATTTACAGGATTATGCACATACATGGTGGCGTTACATGCGAGAGTCACCTCAGAAGCCTACCACCTGGAAACAGTTCAAGGAGCTTATGGTCACGACCTTCGTCTCGGCCCTGATCCTTGAACAGTACCTTGCTGAATTCTATGCACTGTCACAAACAAGTACGGTCCAGGAGTACTTGCAGCGTTTTTGGAGACTTTCTTTGTTTGTACAGGATATTTCTGAGAAAGGGAAGTTGCTGCGTTTTATACAAGGCTTAGATCCCTCTCTAGCTGCTGATGTGAGATCTCACAATCCTCTAACCATTGAGCGAGCAGCCCAGCTTGCTGAGGTGTTTGAGCCAAAATATGCTGGCAAGTACAAGCATGTGTCACATAGCTTCTATGGTACTGCTTATGATGCTGACAGGAAGACAAATTCTGCTGATTGGATTGATAAGAAACCAGCAGCTGCTTCCTTCCCACAATATCCAACGGTTTCTAGAAGTAAGATGCCATATGCAAAGCCATACAGGCCCATGGATGCAAAGACAGGTGTCAAACCCAGTGCTGGTTTTGGCAAATCAGAAGTTAAACAACATTCTAGAGCCATAATGGACAGTAGGAAGAAGGCATATTTATGCTTTAGGTGTGGAGAGAAATGGACACTTGAGCACCGAGATGTGTGCAAAATGAAGAATGTCAGCTCAGCCAAACTCAGCATGATAATTGAATTATCTGATGATGATGAAGTGGCTGATGTAGCAGACCCCCATGATGTCTCTCATGAGGAATTGACAGGAGCTCATGATGCAGATGAGTCTCCTGACACAAATGCCACAAAGGGGACTGCTTTTCCTTTTGATCCGGGTGGGGCTATTGAGCAAACCACTCATGTGATGCATGAGATTGATATTCAGCCTACATGTAGCAGGAAAGGCCGTAAGCCAACACTCTCTGTGTTGGAGCATCGACCTACAATGCCTTTTCATGTCAGAGGTGATGCTAATGGTAATGTTCCTGTGGATGATGAACAGATTTATTGGGATGCCCAGTCTACACTGTATACCATCTCACTACATGCCTTGATGGGTGCCAAAAGTGCTGACACAATCAGGTTGAAGGGAATGATTAATGGCAGATCTGTCCATGTATTGGTAGACAGTGGTAGCACTCACAGTTTCATTAATTGTAGAACATTGCAAAGATTGGGATTAGTTGCTACAGAGATAGACCATGGTCTGAAAGTGGAGATCGCGAATGGACAGCACATGATCAGCAGACATTGTTGCCAGGATGCCAGGATCAAGTTTTCTGATCATTATGAGTTTGCAGGTGATCTTTTGGCATTGGATATGGGACCCATAGATGCTGTCCTGGGTTGTGATTGGCTGAAATCCCTGGGGAAAATTAGTATAGATTTGAATGCTTTATCTCTTGAGTTTTGCCACAAGGGTAGAACTGTTACATTGCAGGGCATTGTGAATCAGAAATTGCAGGTCATTTCAGCAAGGCAGCTAGCTAGGGAGCTCAAGAACAAAAGTGCCATTTATGCATTGAATGTCTCTGTACCTCAGGAGGGTGGTATTCCCCATGTGGATAATTGTGAAATGCAGAAATTGCTCTTAGAATTTGGGGATGTGTTTGCTGATATGTCATCTCAGTTGCCCCCAAAAAGAGATGTTGATCATGCCATAGTCCTGGAACATGGTAGTAAACCAATAAACAAGGCCCCGTACCGACTCTCTAAGGTTGAACGGGAAGAAGTGGCAACACAGGTGCGAGATTTGCTTGAGAAAAACTTCATTGCTCATAGCACCTCGCCATTTGCATCTCCAGTACTCCTGGTGAAGAAGAAGGATGGCTCTTTTCGTATGTGCATTGATTACAGAGAATTGAATAAGACCACCATTAAGAACAGGTTTCCTATTCCCAGGATTGATGACCTACTGGATGAACTCAAGGGTGCTCAGTATTTCACGAAGATTGATTTGAGGTTAGGTTACCATCAGATCAGGATGAAAGAGGGTGATGAGCATAAGATTGCCTTTCGTACAGAAAGAGGATTATATGAGTTCAAGGTGATGCCTTTTGGTTTGACTAATGCACCAGCCACCTTCCAGGCACTCATGAACAAGATCTTACACCACCTTCTTTTCAAATGTGTGCTGGTATTTTTCGATGACATTCTCATTTATAGTAAGGATGCACAGGAACACATTGACCATGTCCGACAAGTGCTAGAAATCTTGAGGATGCATCAGCTTTATGCCAAGGCCAGCAAGTGCACATTTATGGCAGAGGAGGTTGAATATCTTGGTCATGTTGTAAGCAGGCACGGAATCAGGGTAGACCCAGCTAAGGTGAAATGCATTAAGGAGTGGCCGCAGCCACAAAATACCACGCAGCTCAGAGGTTTCTTGGGTCTTGCTTCTTTTTACAGGAGATTCATTAGGCACTTCGCCAAAAGGGCTGCCCCTCTCACTGATTTGCTGAAAAAGGATGCCTTCCAATGGTCAGAAGCAGCACAACTCAGCTTTGATATCCTCAAGGATGCCCTTAGCAATGCACTTGTATTGGTGTGCCCTGATTTCTCACGGTCTTTCATTATTGAGACGGATGCCAGTGGCAAAGGTTTAGGGGCTGTCCTAAAACAAGAGCATGGTGTGATTGCTTTTGAGAGCAGGAAGTTTAATGCCAGAGAAATGAATTATCATGTTTATGATCTAGAGATGCTGGCAACCTTGCATGCTTTTGCAAAATGGCACCACTACCTGTACGGTAGCAAGATTAAGGTCAAAACGGATCACAGGACACTCAAGTACTTCTTAACGCAGCCTAATTTATCCATGAAGCAGAAGAGATGGCTGGCTGCAGTTCAGTCCTATGATTTTGACATTGAATATAGAAAGGGGAAAGAGAATGTGGTTGCTGATGCCTTGTCCAGGATGTGGTCATGCAAACTGTTTGCCATTTCCACGCTTCATCAGGAGTGGATACTTGGGATTCAGGAGGAATACATGCAAAATTCTGATGCAGCTCCTATTTTTGTGGAGTTACAGAGTCCGTCCAGCCAAGGACATGTTCGATTTCAGCTCCGCAACGGACTGTTATGGTGCAGGGACAGAATTTATCTTGTGCCAGACTCCAAGTACAGGTTGATGGTATTACAGGAAATGCACTCATCCCCTATGTCAGGGCATACGGGTATCACAAAAACATATGAAAAAGTCAAGGAGAGCTTTATTTGGGATGGTTTGTGGCGAGATGTGGTTAAGTTTGTCAGTGAATGTTTGCCCTGCCAACAAAATAAAGTGGACAGCCGGTTACCCGCAGGCCTTCTGCAACCGCTACCCATTCCTGAAGGCAAATGGACTCACATTGCCATGGACTTCATTACAGGCTTGCCTTCTACAGATAAGGGTTGGGATAGCATATTTGTGGTGGTTGACAGGATGACTAAGCAGGCCCATTTCATACCGACTAGGACTCGGTACTCTGCTTCACAGGTTGCCTGGCAATTCATTGAGTATGTGTTCAAGCACCATGGTTTTCCTCAGGAGATTGTCAGTGACAGGGATGCTAAATTTATGGGTCACTTTGGCAGGAGTTATTCACTGCAGTTGGTACTTCCCTTGCGCCTAGTATTGCTTATCATCCACAGACGGATGGACAATCAGAGAGGGTGAACAAGTGGTTGGAGGAGTATCTAAGGCATTACTGTCATGACACGCAGAAGTCTTGGGACAAATGGTTAGCATTGGCTGAATTTTGCTACAACAGCACCAAACACCTCTCTATTGGCATGAGTCCATTCGAGGCTATGTATGGATGCAAAGTGGGAATGCCTTCCAGGGTTGCAGACTTGGCTGTGAAAAATCAGCAAGCAAGGAATGATTTGGAGAGTATGGATGCCCTTCTGCAGTTGGCTAAGAGGAATATGCAGGATGCCCAAGCCAAGCAGAAGAAGTATGCGGATGAACAAAGGAGGTACTTATCTTTTGAAGAAGGGGATTATGTGCATTTACGTCTCCATAAGAATCGATATTCCTCGCTGAAAGGTAATACCAACACAAAGCTTGCCCACAGGTATTATGGCCCCTACAAAATTATCCGCAAAGTTGGGCAGGTAGCATATCAGTTGGAACTACCCAGTACCTCCAAGATCCATAATGTTTTCCATGTATCCTTGCTGAAACCACATGTCGGATAGCATGTCCAGGTTCTTCCTGAGTTGCCTCCTATGGATGAAGAGGGCCACAATCTATGTGCCGGAGCAAATCAAGGGCTTCAGAGATCATGTACTCAGGAACAAAGCCTACACAGAATACCTCATCAAATGGAAAGCTTTAACGGAAGATGAGAATTCTTGGCAACCTGAGAGCATTGTGCAGGACTACCCCTATCTCCTACAGAGCTGATCAGTTTCTGTTGTATCCTTCTCATCCAGGGCAGCCTCTTGGAAATTTTGAGGGCAAAATTCTTTGGGAAGGGATGGCTGTAATGAAGGTGGGAAAAAGATGGATTTTAAGGGGGAAATAGATGGGAGAATAGTAGGGGAAATGTGGGAACTGTGGGGGACTATATAAGTCAACCCAAAAGGATTGTAAGGGGCTATTGATTTGACGTCTAATCCACTTCTCCTTGCTTCCTTCATCACTTGTGTACTTCCAGTCTTGTTCTCTCTACTTCCCTCCCCTATTCCCTCTCGTGGCTTTCTCTCACTTCCCCATTCACCTTCACTACAGGGAGGGGGTGGGAACACAAAGGGGAAAGGGGGAGGCAGCTCGAGCGCAGGAGAGGAAGATGACGTGTGCTATGTAGACCTGTCCTGCTTCTCTAAATCTGCCCCGTCCCTTTTCTACAAATTCCATTGGGTGTTATACTTCTCTTATATGCTTACCTTTTTCGGGCTTTCATGTCATGCCAGTTCTTATTTGGCATGACTCCCTTTGATATTGCATGGTGGGACATGGTCATTCATGTCGCTTATGTGTATATATGTTGCTTATGTGCATTCATGTCATGTCAGTTCTTATCTGGTCTAGTCAATTGTGTCCTATTCTTCAGGCTATGTTCGAGCTCTTTCGGAAATTTTCATGTCATTTAAATTAAGTCAAATCAAGTACTAGTTCATTTCTGATGGAACTGTATTGCTTGGTCCTCAGCCTATTCTCTGAGCTGTGTTCCTCAGCAAAACTGGAGTATCCTCAACCTTCAGTCGAGCAGTTCCTGGATCTCCAACATGTACTTATTCAGGCTACAGCTGTTGCAGATGCTTTAGCTGGCATGGAGAAACTGAATAGAGACACAGATGCAGCAGAATCCACAGCAGCTGTTTCAGAAGAACTCCAAAATTTGTTTGTGGAGAAAGCAAGACGGGCAAATGTGTGGATCGGTGCAGCTCTGTCGACTGATTTGACTGCCTTCACACTCATGACCAAACAAGCATGCAATGTAACTAACAAGACAGCTGCCCGGAAAGATTTTTCCAAAGGGAATGTTTCTGACAACCAGACAATGCTAGTACTAGAAAAAATTTCTAGCTTGCAAACAGGGGCAATGCCATGTAATACCAATTCATCATCCTTAATATCATCTTCAAGGAAAGTGACGACAGCGGCCCCTTCTTCGCCAAAGAGAGGACTGCAGTACGCAAATTCTCAAATTGGGAATGAGAAGAGACGCACCAATGGGTGTGATGTTGGTGAGACCAAGCAGAGTAATGTATTTAAGCTTACAACACCTATTGCTCGGCGTTGGTCAAGTGGAGCTGCCTCTAAAATTGTGAGTGCAAAGATGACAAACAAGAGTGGAAGTGATTCTTCTGCCCAGGTTTCACCCACTGTTATCAACTGGGTCAAGGGTGATGGTTTGCAGGAGACGGCAGAGCTTGCAAAGCAGCTTCAAAACGAATCTCAAAGCTGGTTTTTAAAATTTATGGAAGGGGCACTGGACAATGGCTTCCAGGTGTCAAATGCAGTTGAAGCCATTGTTGACAGTCCTGCTGCAAGACCATCAGTACAACAAGACAATAGCCAAATCGCAGCTATGCTATCACAGTTGAAAAGAGTGAATGATTGGATAGATCGAGTGGATTTTGGAAAAGAAGAGACAATTAATACTGAGTTGGTGGAAACGTTGGCCCGCTTGAAACATAAAATATATGATTTTTTACTGGAACATGTAGAATCAGCTGCGTTTGCCTTGGGCAATCAGGCCAATCTATGACGTGAAGTCTGAAACTCTTGGAGGTATACAGAGGCAGGAGAACATACCATTCAAGCGAAGCCCAACGAGAGACGCTTGAAGCTACTGTCGTATTGCTTAAATGGCTGCCTGTTTATTTACGTGTCAGACAACCGTCTTAAGAGCATGAGCAAAATTTTTCTTCCAGGCTATGTCGTACTTGGAATGATGATTGAAATCGGATTTTACACTCAAGGTTGGCAGATTACCGCCGCTTTGTTCATTGGAAAGAGTTAAATGGCCAAACATCATTTTGTCGTGTGTGAGTGCAGGCAGAGGTATGACTGCGATGGCTAGTATGTTGGGCAAAGGGATCACTAAGATATCCAAATCCTAACCGCCAGAAAATTTGGCGGAGAAGACTGGGACTCTGCTGCCTACGATCGGCAACTCAGCCAGGGTTGAAACAAGGTAGGTCTGCAGAAGTTGGATTTGATACCCAAGGATATTCCTGTGCATGGCTTGGGTTTCTTCAGCTGTTTCAGCAATTACAACAGTCCAGTTTTCCTTGGGACTCCTATTAGTTCCATTCGTTCTGCAATAATGAAGGGATTTACATGTACAGACTGGCTTCAAGCTATGCACGACAAGGCTCTACACGTTGTATTTTAGGAAGGACCTAACATCTAAATCTGTGTTTGTGGGTCCAGCGTCCAGACATAATACTGGTCAAAAGACCATGATTTTAATTGCAGCGATGAAGAAGCTTCCAAGTTCGCTGTTTCTCAAGCGCTGTCTTCAAAGGTCCGCTAATGCATTTCTGTATTCATTTACCTTTTAACTGGTTTTATGAAGGGAATAAGGAGACGGCGTATCTGTGCTAACGTGAAACTCTGTTTTTATCACCTTTGTAGTGGAAATCATATCATGAACAGAATTTGGGAAAAATGTGTTTGGTGAAGTTGTATAATCTTGGACATTGCCTGCAAGGTGATGCCCTTGCACTTTTGCTACCCAATTTTGTGTTAATGAGCTACCAGCCTCAATGTGACCATGTTGCATGCAGGGGCATGTGCATGTCAGTACAGATGGGTGTGAGTGCATAAAACATCACACTTGGGTTAGTTTTTAGGAGCCGATGATCTCACTAAAGTCATTACCTTTTAGGATAGATGTTGTTTGATGGGATTATGTTGTAGTTATAGAAGTGAGTGGATTAGACATTGGTTCATTGACATTGAGGAAGGTAAAGAATTTTGTCAATGAATCGTGATGTTATGAAGACTAGACCAAGTGGCGTTCTTGTAGGAGTGGAAGAGTTTGATCGTCCACAAGTTTTAAAAGCATCTTGTATTGCAAAAGAATATCACAAAATGAATAGAAAAATGTATCTATCCTTGGAAATGCCATTTCAATTGTTGTACATAACAAAAGTACCCAAGCCTAAGGCTTGAAAATGTGATTTGAAATGTGTTAAAACCAATAGTGGAATCACCAAAGGTTTAAATGTCTTTGTTTTGGACATGAAATTTAAGTATAGGAGGAACCAAAAAGGGCTATCATAAATATAAAGAGGAAGTGGAGACCCATCTAAGCAACAAATAGAAAGAGAACAAATAGGTAAAGAGAGCATACTTATGCATTGGGATTTAAAATGTGTATGCAAAAGGATGCATTTTGTTTACTTGCTGAACCTCAAGACATGTACAATTGTGTGGAAAAGAAGAGGGAGTCGAAGAAGTAAATCCTCGCAAAACTTTTCTTGCTTCCTTAAATGATAAGAAAAGTATTTAAGTTATCGAGTTGTGATAGGATTACACATGGAACAAGTTTCGATTTAGTTGGTAAGGGAAAAAACAATTGATAGTTGCAGTGTAATTTTACATGCTAACGAAACTCTATTGGATGTCTTGGAGGAGAATCTTTTTTCCTAACCACACTTTTGTCTCACAAACTACCTAACAATGAAAATGCCATGATACATTGCTTTCCAATGGGCTTAACAAAATAGAAGTATTTGACTCTATAGAAGAAAAATGAAGGGAACGAGGTATGTGGTTATTTCTTCCATCACTTAGTATGCCATATGGCAATTTTCTTTTGCAAATCTAAAAGTTTTCATGAGGCTGTAGATGCCAAAATGTAGTGATTGTGATGACTTGGAATGAGCAATTCACAATGCATCTAATCCAAAGGAAAGGGAATTGTGTATAAAGAAGGACAAACATAATCATGAATTTTTTAAATATGCAAGGCAAAAATTGTGCATCTTAAAGAACAAGCTATCTAATCTCCAGAGAAGTACATGTGTCTTATTGTAGGTGGTATGGATCTTGCTTTTTGGCCACACCTCCTAAGCTTTGTACAAGTATGGCAATATGTAGAGAGAGAGAGAGAGAGAGAGAGATGCATGCACGCATGCGCGCGCGCGCGCACACACACACACACACAGAGGAAGTATTTCAAAATTATTTTTTATTTGTTTGTGTCAAGGGTTAGGTTAAAGGAAAGAGGGGAAAATAAAGAGAGGGAGATAAGGAGATAGTTGGAGAGAGAGAGAGAGAGAGAGAGAGAGAGAGAGGGAGAGGGAGAGAGTTTGGAGAAGAAATAGATTAAGAGAGATAGACATTGTGAATCTTGAGAGATATATGTTTATGTGTGAGAAGAGAGGATGAGAGCTATTGTTAATCATAGTATATTGGAATAGGGACTATGGAGATGGAAAATACAAGATATCGAGGTACTTTACAATTTCCTATATCAAGGATGAGCATGAGGAATGGATACCTCAACTCTACACAAAAAATTCTCGGATTAGAATGCAACCTACTAATGGTGGGTGTTATAAAGTGGTGCAGAAGGATGCATAGGACATCCCTCAAACATTGGAAAGGTAGAATCAAGGATTTCAAAATGTGTCTCGGCAACAAGACACTCACTCGCATATATATTCAACACATCTTTACCCATGCAGACATATACGTGCACTCAGATATAGGCCTTCCATATCGTAGGCCTAATCGTAAGTACTTCACAGTGTATTAGGGTCATGCTTGAAAGTCTTTGCATTTAGCTAGAGACATTGAAACCACTTTCTTATCCTTGCATCTATCTATCCAATTACAAGAAGTGGGAGCCTGCAACATGCATAACTGGGTTGTTGCATGTCCTTTATGCAGAGATTGGTAGTCTCCAGTATGAATCAGAGTTGAAGAAGGGTGGGATCTTCTTTTATGACTAGATATTCATCATGCCGGATCAAGAAGGTCAGTATGGAAGATTATAATTTCTTTCCTTTCCTTATTTTAACAATCCAGAGTGGCCGCTTCCAAGAACAGAGATCAATGAATCATATAGAAGTAGAACGTTCAATGATGAGAGAAATGCTAGTGGAAGAAATACTAGTCTGAGTTGGTTAATTGGAGATTTCAACTACTATTACCAATGCATCCGGTGTGCCCCAAAACCCTCAAAACAACTTTTGAATCTAGGCAACAAAATTTGCTTTAAAAAGTCATTTTGCCCTCATCTGAAGTTTGATTTTGGTGATTCAAAAGTCGTTTTGGGGGTTTTGGGGCACGCCGGACGCATTGGTGATGTTGGAACATCCAAGTTTTGCATGAATTTCCGTGCTCCATGTTTTGAAAAATTTTCCCAATAACAAGTCATGCTAGCATACGTGTTCTAGCCTGCAAAAATACTTTCCCAGAAATGCTATGAAATGCCACATGTTTTGGTGATGTTTAGGAGGAATTGAATGTAGTTGCTTATAAATGGTAATATGAGAAGGAAAAAGTTTCAAGAAAACATTATGATGATGTCGTATGTGATAATGATAGATAGATTAGTCTTTTGATGATCATTATAATGATCATGTAAATTATTCACATTGCATTCATGGCAAATTTGAATGAAATGGCCTGAAAGAAATGAATGGAATGACAAATGGTTAAAACATGATAGAAATGCACAGACGAATCCTCATTCAAATGGCTAGTTCTCATGCTTTGTCCCTCTCTCATGCATTAGCCCTCTATTCAAGACAATAAATTTTGCATTTGTTTGCATCCAAAATGAGGAGACAAGCCCCAAAGATAGAAGACAATGCACATCTTCAAGCACACATGTTAAACATTCAATAATTTATGAGACAACTAAGAGTCATTAAATTCAATGATGGTGATGATTCATTCATTGACATATCTGTTACTTGTGAATATAGTTTTTTCGTTTTTTTTGCTAGTTACTCATTGTTGTTCTCAGCTTGGGTACCGTGGTTTTCATCCTGTTAATGTAATTTTAAAAATTCATAAGAATTAGGGCATGTGTGAGAAATTATTGGGTGACACAACTTCAAGAGCACATCCTAAACATTTAAGAATTTATGAGACAACTAAGAAACCCCGAATTCAATGATGGTGATGATGCATATGCATGCTTGTGTTAACAAGATTCGCTTGGTTTTGTCTTCGCTCCAAAAATATTGCTCGGAGTTTGGGAATAGGCAGTTGTACATATTAAAAAGACGAGTCATGGTATATTTTGTTTTGCAATTGGTGATTTAGACTAATTAGTATGTGAGAAGAATATTGAATTGCAAAGAAGGCTTCATTCAAAGGATAAGGCTATAGATGCCTTACAAGAACAACTTAACGATTTGAAATTTTTTTTTTGGCTCTCCCTTTGGTACGATTTCTTGCCTATTTTCTTGATAGTTTCCACATAAAAGATGATTCTCTCTCTCTTTCTCTCTCTCTCTCTCTCACACACACACACTCTCTCTCTCTCTCTCTCTCTCTCTCTCTCTCTCTCTCCCCCCTACCCTTTGATAAGGGTGAATACAGACGAGAGGGAATAGATAAAGTCTTGACCTTTATGGGATGTTATTTTATGGAACTCTACAACATAGGGCTCACGAGATCAATGAAAATCAAAGATGTAATATTTTGTATAGGTCAAATATTCCACGACTCATTATATTTGAAGGAAACAATATCATCATATTTGATTGGATAAGGAACCGGATATACGTAATTTTTGGATTTTTAGAGTATTAAGGGAAGGCTTACAGATAGTATATATTCCCAAAAACCCAAATTTTTGAGAAATCTAAGGCTAAGACTGGAGATACCATTGGATGAGAGATGCACCAAGGTAATAGATAATTTTGTGTTTTAAATCTATGGATGAAAGAGGAGGTTATTATGGGGACGGATGTGTCCAATTTTAAAGACCCCTATAATTATCCATTGGATAGTCAGAGGTATGAAGAAATATACGCAGAACATTGGAGAGTCTTACGAACTAAAAGATAGAACTGAATAATAACCAAGGGCTCCACTGTTTGGACCAGAAGATGTACAGGGAACAGTGATGGAGTTTTAAGAGGTAAGGATACATCCACTAAAGGGAGCGCACTCAGATCATGGGAATACTGGACAAAATAGACAAGCAACGGCTCACTGCAATTAATAGCAGTAACTAGCACGTTTTTTGAGAGGTACTGGACCTCCTCGAGACCCACAATTGGGGTATCCAAGGGAGTCTCACTACTGTGAGACCCAAGGAACTTCAACACTTGGCCCGAAGCCTTGAAGATAAGCAGGAAGAGTGAGCAAGCAAGCTACTATCCCTGAGCAGACCCGGCGGTGACCCTGTTTGACACGTTGATCTCGCACAACGAGGCATAAGGCAGGAAAGGTACTTCAAAAGGAGAAGAGACCATGGACCTCCCTCAGGTCAGTGACTACAGAAGGGTACGCGGGTAGGAGAGATGTTATACGCCGTGTTTTTCCCGCTTGAAGAGTGGAATTTCATTATAAGCAAATCGTAGTGGAACCGAAAAACCTTCTCCATAAACTAGGACCCTAAGGAGTGAGTACACCTAGGGATGGCCACTTTGAGCTTGCATGTAGCTTTGAGCTACCTGTTGTGAGAAGCATGCTCAGGATAGACGTGTTCTCAGAGTTGTACAAAAGCTGGAGTATAGAGATAGTGTTATTATGTTGGAATACGGTAGCACGAAGGATAGATAGTTGTATACTCCACATATGGAGCTCCCCTTATTCATGTTGGACCCGGTCGAGGGCCGACCACAGAGATCTTGGTGCTAGCTAACTCTTTTATGGTTGAGGGTGGGATGTGCCCCAGCAAGACCTAGAGTTAAAGTGATCTAGGATGATATTGCACCCATCTTTCTGAGCTGGAGATCTCCATGTATGGAATACTCCCAGTGCGGGCTTGAAAAGCCCAGAGTCACGATGGCTAACTCACATGTCGGGTCTGAGAGGTTCTCCCCAGCCCTGTCTCAAAGAATGTGCAAGGATATACTGCCCGACTAGCAGTGAGCTCCTTCTACGGACACCAGAGCAATGCGATATTGTCAAGCTTGCGCCTCTCGATTAAGGTGACTCTAGAATATTTTGGTCCATAGTCGATGGGAGGCGCATTTAGCTCGATTGCACTAAACTTATGTGTTATCATTGTCATATTACTACTTATTCTCAAGGTTTTATGTGATGTTTTAGGAATACTGTGACATGAAGTTAGGGGTAAGAAACTTCACACCCACCTCTTCACTTCCTGTTGCTTTCGAACTGAGTGATAGAGATATTCATCATTCGGAACGGGACATTAAAAAGAAGCTTTTATACCAAGAGACCACACCATACTATCCTCCCTTATATGAGAATGAAGATGGTAACATCCCAAGTGATGTTGTACTCAAGCATAGGGAGAAGGAAAGGATCAGCAGAGGCCATAATCTCAGCAAGCCGGTTTGCACCAAAGAGAAGAGCGATACGTTGTTGGAAGAAGATCTTGCGGCTCAACATGACATGAACTGATATATATTGAGGAGTTTGAAGGGGCTGATTGGGTCAGATGGGTAGGTTCCGATGAAACATTGCACCTCCTTCATAGACACCTTTACACTTAGCTTAAAACACTCTCCAAACTATCATAAGACATAGAGACCCATAACTTTAAGCAAAAACATGATATAAAATATTCAATCACATATCCATATGCTCCTTGAAATAGGATTCACTCTGATATAATTTTCGTAAGAAATAGAGAAGCGGTCAGAAAGATATGGGCAGTTTATTAGACGGGGGTAAAAACTATCTGAAAAAGAAATAGTCACACACAGAGAGTCATAGATTTTTGGTTTGACATATAATACAATAATTGAAGACATACAATGATGCTCCTTGAAAAGAGCTTCGCGCTGATATAAGTTTCATCCAAATCGGACCACCGAGTGAAAAGTTATGAGCAAAATACTGACAGGGGGTCAAACTGTCATGAAAAACACCTACTCCTTCTACTGGTGCCGACTTGGGAAAATACTACCTCCATGCTTAGACTTCATCAACGATCGAAGTCCCATCCAATGCAACTCAAAATACTACAAACACAAGGGAGAAGAAGAGGTTTCATACGTACAAGAGGGAGCGGAAGCTCCAAGACTACTCATAGAGAGAGAATGAACTAGAGAGAGATGGACTCAGGAGTCTACATAAGAGAATATCTACAAGAGGGAGAGAACGCTCATGGAAGAGGCTTGAGGAGGCTAGAGCTACATTAACATGAGGCCTAATGGTGGAAGAGATGTTAAACAAGGGAGAGGAGGGCTCCTTTTATAGAGATTTTATTACCCTCCTTCACCCATTTACAATTGCTCATGTAGATTCCTTTCCCCATCAATCACATAAGCCCGTATGTCACCATCCATGTCCTTTTTGGCTACTCTTGCCATGTGTCCCATCAAAAGATGCTCAAGACTCTTAAAATATTGAGAAAGTTAAGAGTCTCCCTACATGGAGCCCATAGGGACCCTGTCTTTTCCATATGTCCACATCCTCCTTATTCCACATGGGAAATCTAGAAGTATTCCTCTTGACTCCACACTCCTCCACATGCCTTCCACACGCTTGGCATGTGGCCTCTCTTATATTATTGGAACACATGGATATGAGCCCACCTCTTTATATGACTCACTCTTCCTATTTTCTAAAAACCCCATAATATCCCATACACAAATAACTCTCACCCCATACCAAGGTATTTATAATTCATACCTATGGTATTTACAATGATCCATTCCACTCATCCTCTCAATCCCATACAATATCTTAGAAAATAAAAATCAGCGAGAGCCACTAGGCTATCACTTGATACTCAAACTCTTATCAAACATAGAGCAAAACAATACCAATGCCAAATCAAAATATCAATTTTTGGCATCACATCTTCCCCCCCCCAGCAGATCCTCTGTAGTAACAGAGAGGGTCTAGTGGCCCTCAAAGTGGTTGAGCATACAAGAATTTAAGGCGATACTCATTGGTGCATCCGGGTATCACCGTGCCTTGGCCTCTGCCCACCGAGTCGCCTAATCTGTGGCCACCAATAAATAATGCTTGCCCTGATATGAGCGAGGGAGTGGTCCCACAAAGTCCAACCCCCACCTCTCAAATGGTCCATATGTTGGAATAGGCTTCAAAGGCCTAGGAATCAACTATCGCCTTCCAAACTTTTGGCATACTTTACAACTTCGACACCATTCATATACATCCTTATGGAGGCGTGGCCAAAAGTAACCTGCATTAAGAATTCTCCTAGATGTGCACGCTGAAGCAAAATGACCGGAGCATTCATGACACATTTCTAGGATTCTGCTAGTCTCCATGGGATGGACCACCCAATGGAGCACCTTATCTTTTCCCAATTTATAAAGAATGTCACCAACAATAGTATAGGGACAAGCCTTCCTTACCAATCTTTGCTTCTGTTGTGGAGTTAACCCTCGAGGAAACATGCCTTCTTCCACATATTGCTGAACATCTTGTAGTTTTGGCCATCCAATGTCTACCAAAGAAACCACCCCCTGGTCTTGTACCACAATGGCTTGAGTAGCTAACTCATCTGCCCCTTTGATTTTCTTTTCGGTTTATATGAACAAACTTGCAAAAATCAAACTAACTACATAGTGCCATAGCCTTTTGATTGAGCTCCTTCAAATGAGGACTTCTTGTCTTGTAATGCCCTTGCATTTGCTTTATTATAAGCTAAGAATCTCCTCTTACTTCCAATTCTTTAACTTGACTTTGAAGACAATCGTCCAAACCAAGAATCAAAGCGTTATACTCAGCTGCATTGTTAGTTGTGATCCCTGGAAGCTCTTGTCCTCTTGCCCACACCTCTTGACCTTCAGAGTTCATCAAGACTATCCCCCCGGCTCCTTGTTGGCATGAAGGACTAAAAGCCCCATCAAAATACGAAACAACAGCTGTTGGTGGTGTATCCCTTTCATCTTTAATGTTCTCCTTACATTTCCTTTCTTCTCCTAGATCCTCCCATCCTATGAGCAAATCTGCCATAGTGGACCTAGTGGTATTTTCAGTGACAAAAGAGAAAGAGAACTCTTGAAGCTCTGACAACCATTTTGCAAATCTCCCCCTAGGATTAGGCTTGCAAACTAGATATGCTAATAGAGAGTGAGAGGTAAGGAAGAAAAATGGCCGAGGTAATAAATAGGAGCGAAACGAGTTTGACTGAAAACACCAAAGAGAGAGCTTGTTGCTCCATTTCTTCATACCTTGTTTCCACCTCTGTAAGCTGTTGCAGCTGGCATAATAGATGGGTTGCATTCTACGTGCCTCTCATTTTTGTAGCAATACATCACCAACTGAATGTAACGATACACTTGGATTTACATAAAAGTATTGAGACCAATCAGGGGGCTTCAATATTGGGCCCTTACTCATGGCCTCCTTAAGTTGTTGAAAAAACTCTTGTTGCTCCACACCCCATTGGAAAGAAACTCCTTTTCTTGTCAACAAGTTCATGGGATGCACTATCTCTATGAAATCATCACAAAAGCGTTGATAATACTTGGTCTTTCCTAGAATTCTGTGAACACCAGTGACACTCTCAGGATTGACAATGCCATGATTACTTGAACCTTGTCAGGATCCATTTGCAAGACACACAATATGCCCCAACAAGACTACTTTTGTTTGAGCCAGATGACACTTGCTAGGATTTAGACACCCTTTTGCTTCATCAATCCTAGTAGCTAAGGCCATCTTTAACTTCTCCATGTGATCTATGCACCAAGAATAAATGCAAAAATCATCCAAAAACACCCTTATGAACTTTCCCAAGTAAGGCTCGAGCACTTGACTCATGAACCTTTGAAATGTAGCTGGTGCATTGGTCAACCCAAAAGGCATCACTCTGTAAGCAAAAACTCCGCAAGGTGTGAAAAATGATGTTTTCTTTTGATCTTCCTCTCGAATACGAATTTAAAAGTACCCAGAATACCCATCACATACAGAATAAATCTCATGCCCTACTACTTGGTCTAGTATTTCATCTTGGAATGGCAAAGGAAAATGATCCCTCTTAGTGCATGCATTCAAAGGACGAAAGTCCACACAAACCTGTTACTTATTTCCTTTCTTTGGTGTGACAACTATAGGAGATATCCATTCTGAATCATCAACAGGAAAGATGAATCCCGCCTCAAGTAGTTGTGTTACCTTTTTCTTTAGTCCCTTAGCTTGGATCACCCCCAATTGCCTTAAGCGTTGCACAATTGGCTTGCTTTCTTGCTTCAACTCAATCTTGTGCTCCAGAAGAGAGACTGATCGAACTTGTGAATAGCTTGTTGCAAAGAGGTATGGAAAATCATCTAGCATATCCAAGTACTAGAGCTTCTCACTACTTGATAGAGAATCACCAAGAAGCTCTTCATTGCGTTGGTGTCATTTAGTGTGCTCCACATCCTCCACATGAAGTGTCTCTATAGGATCTTCTTGTACCACCACTTTGTTCCCTCCTGACTCATCCCGATCAGCACCAAGACAAAGACTAAAGGCCACTCCTTCCACCTCACCCTCTGAGCTGGACTCCTTGTAGCAACTACACCATGTCTCTTCTTCTTCATCGGTTAAGTCAGAGCTTGAACTCTCTTATGTTGAAAACTCCTCCTTGACTTCCTTTTTGCGGCTTCTGATGTTGTAGCGCACCTTCTGATCATTTCCCTACAAAATCAATTCTCCAGTATCCCACTTCTGAATAGCCTTCAGCTTAGGTAGCCAAGGCCTTCCCAAAATCAATGGATAGGCATGTGCATCTGCCTTGGTAGGGATCACCTAAAAAGTAGTCGGCATAGAAATTCCACATACATCCACTTCTAGATTCTTCACAACTCCCAAGGTCTTAACCCTAGTGTTGTCAGCCAATTCGATGCGATAAGGAGAGGTAGTACTAGAGTATTTTAAATCAGCATCTATCATGGTCTTCTCACTCACGACATTAATTGATGTACCTCCATCAATGTACACATTAGAAATCACTTGACCATCAGTGATCACATCAACCACAGGTACATCATCACCAACATCTTTATCTACCTTTTGAACAACAAGAATGGCACTTTTCTTCTTTTTCTTCTTTGACACTCTTGTGCTTGCTAGCTTTCCCCATTCCTTTCGTAGTTGTGGAGACAAAGCAAGTAATTGACCAAAGGTGATATGAGCTTCCTTTTCTTTAACGTCGGACAACAAGTCATAGCTTCGAATGCCTTGTCCTAAAGGAAATTCTGACTGGCTAATTCTCCTTCTGGATGCCTTCTTTTTCTTACTATGATGTTCCTCTTCCTTATGTTCCTCATCTACTTCTTCCTTGCTTTGTTCTTCTTCTTTTGCTTTACCACGCCCCCATTTAGCCATCATTACCTCTCTTTCCTCATCCCCTGAAGAAGCTTCTAACAAGGATATAAGGAGAAAAGAGTAAGAATGATGGTCGATGA
Source organism: Dipteris shenzhenensis (assembly GCF_047967505.1). Taxonomy (NCBI): domain Eukaryota; kingdom Viridiplantae; phylum Streptophyta; class Polypodiopsida; order Gleicheniales; family Dipteridaceae; genus Dipteris; species Dipteris shenzhenensis. Next base: position 35,123,980 of record NC_141628.1, on the reverse strand, counting down.
TAGTGCCACACACATTCATCATTGGGAGAGGGACATTAAAAAGAAGCTTTTATACCAAGAGACCACACCATACTATCCTCCCTTATATGAGAATGAAGATGGTAACATCCCAATGATGTCGTACTCAAGCATAGGGAGAAGGAAAAGATCAGTGGAGGCCATAATCTTAGCAAGCCGGTCTGTGCCAAAGAGGAGAGCAATACGTTGTTGGAAGAAGATCTTACAGCTCAACATGACATGAACTTATATATATAGAGGAGCTTGAAGGAGTTGATTGGGTCAGATGGGTAGGTTCAAGGAAACATTGCACCTCCTTCATAGACACCTTTACACTTAGCTAAAAACACTCTCCAAACTATCATAAAACATAGAGACCCATAACTTTTAGCAGAGATATCATATAAAATATTCAATCACATATCCAGATGTGCCTTGAAATGAGATTCACTCTGATATAAGTTTCATAAGAAACAGAGAAGCGATCAGAAAGATATGGGTAGTTTACTGGACGAGGGTAAAAACTGTTTGAAAAAGAAATAGTCACACACAGAGAATCATAGATTTTTGGTTTGACATCTTAAACAATAACTGAAGACATAGGATGATGCTCCTTGAAGAGAGCTTCGCACTGATATAAGTTTCAGACCACCAAGCGAAAAATTATGAGCAAAATACTGACAGGGGGTCAAATTGTCATTAAAAACACCTACTCCTACTAGTGCCGACTTGGGAGAATACTGCCTCCATGATTAGAATTCATCAATGATCCAAGTCCCATAGAGGTCACCTAGGAGGGAAGGAAGAGCCCCCTTTGTGGCTTGAGAAATAGATAAACCATGTATACACAATGAGCAGCCAAATAGACAGCACTTTTGAGCACTTTGGAAGAGAAAACAATGGAAAAAGGAAAGAGACACTCAAGAGAGAGAACCTGAAGTGACCTTCATTACCAATAGAGTGAGACTCCACTCCAATGCAACTCAATATACTACAAACACAAGGGAGAAGAAGAGGTTTCATATGTATAAGAGGGAGTAGAAGCTCCAAGACTACTCATAGAGAGAGAATGAACTAGAGAGAGATGGACTCAAGAGTCTACGTAAGAGAATATCTACAAGAGGGAGAGAAGGCTCATGGAAGAGGCTTGAGGAGACTAGAGCTATAGAAACATGAGGCCTAATGGTGGAAGAGATGTTGAACAAGGGAGAGGAGGGCTCCTTTTATAGAGATTTTATCACTGTCCTTCACCCATTTATAATTGCTGCATGTAGATTCCTTTCCCCATCAATCACATAAAACTGTATGTCACCATCCATGTCCTTTTTGGCTACTCTTGCCATGTGTCCCATCAAAAGATGCTCAAGACTCTTAAAATATTGAGAAAGTCAAGAGTCTCCCCACATGGAGCCAATAGGGACCCTATCTTTTCCATATGTCCACATCCTCCTTATTCCACATGGGAAATCTAGAAGGATTCCTCTTGACTCCACACTCCTCCACATGCCTTCCACACGCTTGGCATGTGGCCTCTCTTATATTATTGGAGCACATGGATATGAGCCCACCTCTTTATATGACTCACTCTTCCTATTTTCTAAAAACCCCATAATATCCCATACACAAATAACTATCACCCCATACCAAGGTATCTATAATTCATACCTATGGCATTTACAATGATCCATTCCACTCATTCTCTTAATCCCATACAATATCTTAGAAAATAGAAATAAGTGAGCTGCTAGGCTATCACTTGATACTCAAACTCTTATACCAATGCCAAATAAAAAATATCAAATTTTGGCATCACAATACCATCACAATTAAGACTGCAGATGAGTGCTCTGCGAGATGACAATATGTCCAGAGAAATGGATCATAGGGCATAAGTGACCAATTAACTCTATACAGGTTGCCTTAATCGAAATAAAGAAATAATGACGTGACGATTAGATAGTGGTCGAATGAATGACGAGAGACTATAAGCTCCACACCCTGAGTGCCACTAATGCATATTGAGCTTGATCGAAGGTTTACCACAGAGACCTTACCAGTATAAGATCCAGTGATGGTCGAGGGTGACACTAGCCTGAGGAGGACCGAGAGCGCAAACAACTATCTTCGCCTAGGCATGCATGGAGACCAACACACGTTGTTTGATAAGATGACTAGAGATGAACACTCCCTATATTGCATTATAGATAATGCTAGTTGATGTGGACCTCGTGCCCCCATTAGTTAGCACAGATTAGGTGGTTCTGATTGTTTGGCTTACACTAGTAAACCCGTTTATAATGGATGAGAGCGCTACGTATGCACAAGGACCACCCGTAACCATTCTGAGTCCCTACTGGTATATAGGAAGTCATTGTATATGAGACTGTATATATGAATAAAAATAACCATCGTAATGGGACGAATCCCCTTCGCAGCCATCTTCAAGAATGGGCTACTAGCTAGACCTACTATGTTCATCGATGCCTTGAGATGGTGCCTCTTCTCTATTTAGTACGCATATCAAGAGGACAAAAGTTAAGGGAGTATTCTCTTACTGCCAGGAGGAGACACCCTCGGAGTTATTTTGAGCTAGAGATCTGAGAAACATAACAATCACGAGTATTGGCTATATTAATTAGATTTGTAAATGTCTTCCCCTCGAATAAACAGTTTTAAAAAACTACTTCCAGTTTGTATTAACGCATTTTTTATTACCACTTATTGGAAATGCTTAATGTTAGTTATTGAATATCATCATATGACTATACAAGGATCACTATAGTTCATAATCTTGATTACCAAGAGCTTTAACTGCCATATGATGAAGATTTTTACTTTCAATTACATAATATCTTTACTACCATTTGGATTTTTTAACATTCATTGAACATTTTTGAAATGTATGTGCCATGATAGAAATCAATGCAAATCATGTGGGGTGACATGGATAACAACTGCGTGTCAGCATAGAGGCCTGTAGTCCAACATTAAAAGGTCCTAGTCCTAACTTGCCCTTTTTGTGGATGGATGCAGGTGAGTTGATACGCTTCTCAACTAGATTTGTAGCTGAATGAATCTGATTAGCACACTGGCACACTATGTACCACTGGAAGATTGGAGGACTACTTTTAAAATATACTAGAAATTTAGTGGTTTCCTGTTTTGATAAAACTGTTGGGTATAGCATTTGAGATTTTGGTTTTCAGATTGTTGTGTATGGATATACCAGAATTATTTCAATCTTGATATAAATGTAACTAATATTAGGCAGACTATTTAGAAGACAGGTTTATCGTTGGACCCAAATGTATAATCCAAGAACTGGTGGCCTGAAAGTTTTGAATATGAGAGAAGAAGCTCAGAAGATTGGGATAGCATATACTCCAATGCAAAAGAATTTATAGATGCTTATTCCATGAATATTTTGGATTTCACAATGATAAGTGCACTGTGGTTTTGACAAATACATCTAAAATGGGCATTATTGGGATAAATAAGATAAATGGGAGATGAATTTCAGATTTGAACTACAAAAAGAAAAGGAACAACTATTGGAAGTATAAAGGGTGTACTAAAATTGAGGAAATATGTTGCGTGAAATTGTTTGAGGGCATATAGAGATGGATAAACAAAGGACTCTGAATTGTTCAAAAGATAGGTTTATAGGAATGATTAGATTAGTAGTTGCAATATAGGTTGAGCACACACTAGCCGAACCATTGTGAGAGAAGAAAAATCTCATGACTAATGGTTATGCTTGATATTGGTTAACACGCTTCTTTGTGGCACAAAGATTTGATGACCCTCAAATATATGAATCCACTGCTGGCTCCCTCACTTGGATGCCAGGCCATAATGACTATGCTGAATAAGAGAGTCCATGACATAATCATTGCCCTAGACATGCAAGAAATCAAGGAACACCCTGAATCCAATAAGTTACTGGTTATGTAACTGTCCATCAATGATTGGTGCAGAATTCTTGTTATTGGGAAAGGAAATACGTAGAAAATTTTGGAAGTTATCAATCAATTGTCTTTGTCTTTGGATCAATTATTGGAGGAGGATGATGTTGCTCTAGTGGAATTTGTTGAGAAATCTTCTGATACTATGAGGAACCTCTTTATATATTCGAACGTCCCTCCACCAATAGGGCCATTGTCACCATAAAGTTTAGGGTTGAAATGCTTCTCCATACCGGAAGGATCTTCCTCCAATACTGCACACCATAGTTTCTGTGACATTGAAGGGCTCTCAGAAGATGTCTAGGAAACAATTTTCTCAAATCAACTTATGTCTATAGTAGTGACTCCAAAAAAGAGTTCCACACACACATATACCAATCCCTTTTTCCCACCATGAGTGTTGGAAGCAAAGTTATTAGCATATGACAATAAGGTTTGGGAACTCCATGAGATGAATTTATTGGCACCTTTTGCACTAGATATGTGGCTATTTCTAGCAGACCTAGTTGATTCATCAAAAATACTGAAAACAGAAGCAAAAAGGCAAGCACAGAACTTTAATATCAGCGTCACACACAACCATTCCCTCTCCAACTTTTGCTCTATGTTAGCCTTTGCTACAAGCAAATGCCCTTACCCGGTGGGAGTGTTTGGGAGATGTAAGAGCCGAATTTCAAAAATAGAAAAGAATGTTCTCTGAGAACTTTGCTTCTACATTGTGTAAACCTAGGATGTTGTTCAAAGGTGGTTCAGGAATTGTATGTCAATACAAAATGGATAGGTTTAAAAAGTTTATAAAAGAGGTTTGGGCACATGTATGCACCATTGATAACAATATTGTGATAAAGGACACACTAAGAGATTATATGAAGAAAGTTCTAGGACACATACCTAGGAAGCATTTGAGCATTGAGGGAACCATGAAGACTTTACTTAAGGTATGGAATGAGTTATTGACATTGAATCCCTTATTAGCGGGGGAAGACTTAACCCAATGAAGAGAAGTTTTATATCATATTGCAGTTATTACTTGATTGACTTGACTAAGAAGAAGAAACTTTATATAAAAGAAAAAATAGAAACAATGGGATGTCCACCTATAATGAATGAAGTTATGAGATTGATGTCAACTCTCCTTATTACTTCTATAGATAAGTCATCCTTGACACTGGCATATATTTGTAAATAGTTCATCTTTGAACAAGCCATACAGAGGTTGGCTAGCAAGGATTTCAAAAGGGTGGATAGCCCATACATCTTAGACCGACTGGTCGAAGAAATATTGAACTTCAACTTAAAAATTACTTTGGACTCTATTTCACTACCTTATCTCATGGCTACTTTCACAACCCATAAGAATACTTTCAGATGGATTACCAACGCACACCTTTGTGCTTTTTCAGAATTGGCTTCACTAATCTACAAGCTTGCTTAGACCCCATCATGGAGATATCCAGGGATCTACAAGAACTAATAAAGTTGGAAGCCAACATGACAATAAGTGCTTTTTGGTTAATAAATTCCATCTACGAAGTAAAGTTAAATCTACCGCCCAAAAGTCATTCAGTTTTCACTACAGATATTGGAAAATGTTATGAAAACATCCCTTTGGAGGGGGAATATGGCTTGAAAAAGATCATATCAGAAGTCATAAGCATGGCTTATAGAAAAAAGGAGAAAAGATTTATGAATCTGAATAGGAAGAGGAAAAAATCCTCATGGAGTAATCGAAGAAATAAGACCTTAACATCATGGGCAGAACATGAATGTATTACGATCAATATGTGGCTCCTTGAAAATATGCACTTGAGATTGGGAGACCAAATATTTAGACAAACTTTAGGGATACCTATGGGGTTCTCTTTTATGGTGCAACCTATACCTACATTGGTTTGAACTTAATTTTATTAAGCAATTATGGAATATTAAGGACTGGGATAGATTGAAAAGGTTTGAACACCCCTTTAGGTACATGGATTATATTTTATTGATCAATGTGGAGTCCCCAAAAAGAGTTCTTCAAAGTTCAAGAAAAGAATGTAGACCCACTTTGGATCTACTCCCTCCAATTTTTTGAGTTAAAAGATACAACATTGGATAACCAAATTGGAGAGGATGGCCATAGCATTGGTGTGAAGGCCAATTTCTCGAATATGTCCATTAGTATCACCAACAGAGAAAATGGAATTGTAGTGACAAAAAAGTTTGATAAAACAGATTCCCTGGAATATCTAGTATGTAAATACATCTGGGCATGCAGTGATAGACCTCTATCATTTTCAGAAAAGGTTATCCTTTCCCAAGTAATGCCCATACTATACATTGAAAAAGAAGATTTCAATGCCTTTATCGAAATCAAAAAATTGATCAATAACTTTGAGAAAAATGGGTTCAAAGGAGGAAAAAGCAAAAAGATGATAAGAAAATTTATACACCAAGAGTTCCCCGAATGCAACTTGTACCTAAAAAAATAAGAAAGTGGTTAGGTAAGCACTTATCCTATTACCAAAAACTTCATATTATTATATGTGTGTTTTTACTTGGTAGTAGTTTGACCCAATCCATAGTGATGGGCGGTCTACTGCCCCCACTTGGATTGTGTATTGGACCTGCGGGATTGAGTAGGTGGGTCACACACACACACACACACACACACACACACATTCGTACCCTTTGATAAGGGTGAAAACAGAGGAAGGAATAGATAAATCCTTGACCTTTATGGGATGTTATTTTATGGAACTCTACAACATAGGGTTCATGAGATCAATGAAAATTAGAGATGTAATATTTTGTATAAAGTCAAATATTCCACGACTCATTATATTCGAAAGGAAACAATATCATCATATTTGATTGGATAAGGAACCAAATATATAGAATTTTTGGATTTTTAGAGTATTAAGGGAAGGCTTACAAATAGTATATATTCCCAAAAACCCAAATTTTTGAGAAATCTAAGGCTAAGACTGGAGATACCATTGGATAAGAGACGGGGCACCAAGGTGATAGTTAATTAGAAGGTTTGCATACTTTCGAGAATCGTAAGGAAATTGATGGATGGAATATAGTTGGTCTTTATAGATAGAAGGGACTATTATATTAAGATAATTGTTGAGATGGAAGTTGGTTGTCTTTTACTGGTTATGCATATGGATGATGTTTGGTTGGCTCCTATTAATGGATGGGACTACCGAGTTAAGAACCTTCTTGAAACACTTTACCATTAAGTTTGATCTTGGGTTTGAATTTGAAATTCAGTCATAACTAATGATAGTGATCCTTTGTTCTATTAATAAGGAAATGCAGGTTGCTTCTCGATTTTTGATGAATCTTCTCAAATTGAAAAGTCAGACCTATGAAGATTCTAACCCCCATGGGATTTCACCTTATGGATTGTAATAAGGAAGGATGTATGCATCCAATTTTACATCTATGGTGGCCTTGACATGGTGCAAGTGGTACATTAAAAGTTACTCTTAGCTATTGGGCCATGTACTCCACTACCAACCCTTATTGGGGGTAGAGGCTAGCAGAGAAGATATTTGGGGATCTATAGAAGGTAATGGACCATGTACCCATTTACACTCATTATGGAGACCAAAAGTACACTTCAAGAGAGAGATACGACTCTCTAGTTCACAAGAGAGTGCTTTAGTAGCTTTACCTTATTGATAATAACGCTATAATGTGGGAATTGGTGCTTATATGCCAGACATTTACTATTCTGTGTGGGCATGGAAAATTCTTTTGAGAGCGTGTATGAAGAAGGCAAAACATATCCTTGACTCTCAAGAGAATGAAAATGGAATGCACAGAGGAATGAGTAGAGAGGCTTACACAAAGCCATCAAAGGAGAGCATTTGCATAGCAAGAATGAAAGAGAGGCTTGAAGAAGATGAAGACGATCCGATTAGTCTTCTCGTTTGAATGTACCCCAACCAGGTCTATCGTACACTCAAGCTTTGTATTTAGCAAATGGATTTCATCTAGCACTATTTTTTAAACGACGAGCTTGAAACATTGTAGCAGCTCATTGGTTCGGTATTTTTTAGAAATATAAAGCATGAAGGAATGTCGGGTGAGGCTATAGCAGCTCGATGGTCCTGTAGTCCCTGTAAATACTAAATGTGAAGGCTTTGGAAATACTAAACATGAAGACGTTGAATGTAGCAATTGATCCCTTCAGTTTTTCCTACCTAGTTTTGAAGAGTCTCCTCTGTTGCGAAGTCCATTGAATTGGGTGAGCTTCCACGATGCAAGAGAGGTTTAGGGAGGATGAGCTGCGAATGCTTGGAAACCATCCACAGGTTTGACCGACACTCTACAATCACATACCTTTGCCTTCTCGAAGTATATCTTGGCTCTAAGGAAATTTCGGGATGCAATTGTGCTATTTCCCCAAAAGTTGGATGCTGTGAGCCCATGACCCGACTGAGGAGATATGGGAAGTAAGATAAGCAAACCTTCAAAGTACACTATGAGTCTTTTGTTGGTAGCAAGCAATAGACTTTGGTAATCGTTCTCTCTTTGCCCATGTCATTAATATGCTGAGCCACCATTTAGGAATGAGATGTGTGAAGTTTATGCTACACTGGGTGGCTTGGCATATCATTTGGATATCATCCTTTGAGGGTTTTGTTGATTAATGAATAGCTCGTTTATTGTGAGCTGTGTTGAGCTAGAGCCAATCTTATAGTCTGGCAAGGATATCTTTGATTTTTAGGTAGAAGCAGTGATCTGCATACTTATGAATTGGGTCAAACAAACTTTTGCTTTATATTCCCTACTTTACATTCGCTTGATCATATGATCGTTTTTCTTTACAATAAGTGTGAAGGCCAGAGGATTATACTCACATCTAGTGATGCTGGCAGCCTTTGTTGCATATTAGCTAATTGCTAATAGATGGAAAACTACCTAGCTCATGAAGATGCTATATATTTGTTGTGAAGTTTCTTTCACTCGATAATGGGTTGGATGATCGGTGTATTCTTGTCTTGGAGACCACTTCCTAGTGAGTAGATCCTTTGGATAACTTGCAACATAGCCTTGGAGCAATTTGTATGTGGTACCAACATCTAATTTAGACTATATGTGAGCTTGCACTTGAGAAGGACCTTGGAATGAGCTCGCATGACAGACGGAATTACCATACAACCTCGAAGCAAATATGAGCTAATTTATGGGCAAATGTCTTTTGCAGATGGAAAATGAAGCCTCCTGTATGGAACCGCACTGAATTCCACATACATTGTAGCTACCTTAGAGCTTGGGAGGGATGATTCACTTGCTGATTCCACCTTTGTACCATATGGAATTGTGGCCACGTCAAGATACTGGCACTACTCAAGGCCTGCGAGAACCTTCATCTTTACTCTATTTGATGATTGGGCTTGTTGGCTCTTGTTGCCATCTTTCCTTTAGTTTCTAGCAAATATGTGTACATGAGTATAGTATATCTGTCTCTTGCTTTGTGTGATGAAATAGATCTGACAAGATATGGTTTAAGATATTTTGTACAAGGTTACTTGCGGCCTTATACTATATGTGCTTCAAATTCAAGGGGTCGATCAAATGTACTGGCTGCTTATGGCTGGCTTCCAAAAATTGCTTGGTTTTGGGTTGGCTCGTACACCCCCCCGAAATGCCTTTGTTTGAGATCTTATGCGATCATCTTGGTTGTATCCTCCCCACATATTGTCATTTAGCTCTATATGATATATGTTGCTGAAGGATATTTGTGGAGATTATCAGTGACTAACATGGTTTTTATCTAATGAAATGAAGGGGATGAAAAGGCCTTTGAAAATGTTGTTTATGAATTGTTGCCTTCAGATTGGTCTCACTACTTACTGTGACATGAAGTTGGGGGAAATAAACTTCACGCACCTCTTCACTTCCTACTGCTTTGGAACTAAATGACAGAAATCTTTATCATTGGGAAAGGGTAAATAAAACAAAGCTTTCATGCTAAGAGACCACACCATACTTTCTTCCCTTAGATGAGAATGAAGATGGTAACATCCCAAGTGATGTACTCTAGCATAGGGGGAAGGAAAGGATCAGTGGAGGCCATAATCTTAGCAATCTGATTTGCACCAAAGAGAAGAGCGATATGTTGTTGAAACTATGGGGGTGAAAGGCCACTATACCTTAACCCCGGTTATGTACAATACTCAAACACATATATATATGGATGACAAAGAAGATTAGGGTCTTCTACACCCACCAAAAGTTGTGTGGTTCTCTCTTTTGGCTCTCCCTCTCTCTCTCACCCTCTTGCATTCCACTTCCATTGAGAGCACTCTCAACTAGTATCAGAGCACACGTGTTCTACCTGAGCCCGGGTGTGAGCTTGGAACCTGAAATCTATTGCTACAGCTCTGTGGGAGGAACGAGAAGCTCCATTGGGTGACTTCATCTGCATCTTAGTGTACACAGACCTTGCAAAAAACTTTGGAAAGTTCTTTGAGTGGTTTTTTGCAAGACAATAGGTGGTTTTGGAGCAAAAAGGCATTTTTTGATGATTCCCCTATTCCTTTCGATGAGATTGAGAGTCCAGAATGACCTGTAGAGGAAATCATTGCCTGATTTTGGTGTCCATTGCACTTTGAGAGCTCGAAAACACCTTTATTCTTGAATTTGGCATCACTTTGTTGGATTTCTGACTCATTGTCTCTGCTTCAACGTTTTTCTACCAGTGTGTTAGAACTCGAGTTTGAAGTAACCATTCATAGATTTGTCAGCTCTAGTGGACTTAGGAGGCTCTAAAACTTTTGTTTTGCTCATCATTTGCACTCCGGTGGTGTTTACAAACATGTATGTTTGCAAAAACGTTTTTTGGTCTATGTGATGGATCCAATGATTGGGACCACGGTTTCCAAAACCGTCTGTTCCATTGTGTTCCCAAGGCTAAAAACCCCTACCTGTCAACTCTTGCATGATTTCATAGAGATTTAGAGAAGCTCCATCTCTTTGAGAATCGTCTATTTCTTTGTCAAAAATCCATTCAAAGGTTCAAACCTTTGAGTTTTGGATTACAGGTTAATTGCAAGGGTTGACTCCCCGTTTCCCATTCATTGGCTGGGATTTTGGAGTTCCAGTGGAAGAGAGATATTTGCAGATTGTCTTGTTGAGTTTGATTATGAAGTGACGCCCATGTTATGAGGCATCCCACATTCTATTTTCACTAGCGGTCATTGCCGCAGGGCCGTGATTTCTTAGATATACTTATGCAGATCACTCTGGTTGCAGTTTGAGCCATGTGTGCTCATTTGTGGTTTGCATTGGGTTGCACTTGATGCTTTATAGGCCATTTAGATGCATTGCGATCCTTGTTGGATGCACTGATAGGCCTAGATTGCCTTGTGGGATACTTTATTGATGGACATTTAGCACACAGTTGCTATTTTATGCTGAGGACAGCTTTGACATATTGTAGTGGATGCACAGATTTTGCTATGATCTCTTGGATGAGAATGTGTTGATGCATATGCTCATGGACAACATTTATGCTTGAGACATTTTGGCACTTATTGGCATTGGGATTGCCATTGTTTTGCCATTGCAGTTAGCATTTTCTTTTGGACTAGATTTGCTCATATGGACGCATAGTATATGCACATTAGTTAGATGCATTTTGATGCTTTGAGCCTTTGAGGTTTGGTGATATTACCTTCCATTTTGGCATACATATTTGGGTGCACCTGGTATTTGGTGTGATTTCTCTCTTGCAGGTACTAGCATTTGGGATTTCATTTCATTTGCATCATGGCATCCTCTTCCATGTCTGAAAAGGAGTTTTTTAGCATTAAAAGGTTTGATGGGACAAACTTTTATTTGTGAAAAGAATAGATAAGAGACACTAGGGGTCTCAAAAAGGCCTTCCATTAGTGTTTCCTAATTTCAAGGGATTGGAGAGCAATTTGAGGTGTACCAATGAGAGTGCTCTAAGGTGTGGGGAAATGCCATGTTGAATTTGGCAAAAGCAATTAATTGTGTGGAGACCTCTAACCCAAAGTTTGGACCCATGATCTTCACTCCCAGCCCTTGATCTAATCTTCAATCCAAGGGATACATTCAAATTTGAGGTAAAGCACTCCTAGCCATTAGATTAAGGGGTAGATCTAAGGGATACCATCAAAGGATAGAAGGATCAAATCTCCACCCTTGATCAACACAAAGATCTAATGGACAAGATGAGAGGGAAATGCACTTCAAAATGGGTCATAGATTAGCTAGTAGACCAAGAGAGGAGATGAGTGCAAATGGCACTTTTAATCCGGGCCCTAGATTTGGAAGTAGATCAAGGGATGAGATGAGGGGAATAGGCGCTTGAATCTGGGCCCTTGATTTGCAAGTGGGCAATCCAAGCCATCCAAAATGCGCTTCAATCTCCACCCTCCATTAGGCTCCTCCATCTCATCCATTGATCTTGGACTTGAATCAAGGGCCCATATTAAAACCCACCTTTCCTCTCTCAACGAGGCCTCCCCAAAGTCAAAATTTGCCTTTGGAGCCCACCAAAGTGCATCCACAATCCACTAAAGGCATCCTAGACGTTTGATCTATCCACCACGATCACCTCCATCCAAAGGCCAAGGTTGCCCAATTTGAAAATAAAGCCTTACCCATGTTAGTTGAGTCAATGCTATGGGTCCCTTAGCCCATGGGTTACCATAGTAGGTTCATCTCTAATTAACTTAATTCATTCCTTATGAGGCCCTTTTGAGATCCCAAATCTCCCCTAATGTGTTCTTATTCAAAAGAAATAGATTAAACCCATTGGTAGGGATTAGAGCTAAGCCTGCAGATATGTTTGAGGATGATTGAAATGAGTTAGATGCATTAGCAAAGTCTACTGTTAGACTTCATCTTGCAGAGTTAGTCTATTTCACAGTATTAAATGAGCAGACTACAGAAGATATGTGGAAGAAATTATGTGCGACTTATGAGAAGAGGTTATTTGAGCTACAGATGAAGGAAGAGGTCTCCATTGCTTCTCACTTGAATGAATTAAATTACTTGGTGGAGTACTGAAGTTTGATGATGGTGTGGGTCGCTTGTTGGCCCAGAGATTAGGCAGAAGTCTTTGGATGGTAAAAAGAAGGATGCATCCTTAAATGTGCAAAGGGTAAGATCATAGTTCAAGGGAAGTCCTAAGAAGGAGGGAAGTCTCATAGCAAATCTAAGGCACGGAACATTGAGTGTTACCATTGTGGCAAGAAGGGCCACATGAAAAGGGATTGCTACAAGATGAAAAGAGAGCAAAAGTATAAGAAAAAGAATGCAAATTGGGGTAAAAATAAGAAGAAAGAGAGTCCAAGGGAGGACAAAGGAAAAGTGAAGATCAAGGAGATCAATGCAGTCATCACTGATGATACTGACAATGACATTCTCTTCATATGTAGTCTACCTGCAGACTTGCTTACCACTTCAATGTGAAGATAGTGGGAGAGAAGGAAGGAGTCTCACTTGCGGCTTTCTCACATACACAATGGGGGAATACACACAAAGGTGGAGGCTGAAAACAATTTTCCTCTTCTTAGTTGTGAAAGCCAAAAGAACTCTAGTACAAAGAAATAAAAGAAGCCTATATGTGGGTCTCAAACCAAACTCAGCTAACTAAGGTGGCATACTAACTGAGCCACGAACTAGAGTACATAAGGATAGCTGTCATCCAGCTATTATTCATGGGTGGTGTACCAACCACATTTGCAGCTAACAAGTCGGTGACATAAATGCACAATGGTCACTCTGGCATATCATGAGTGGAGCTCGATATCTCAACATTCAAATGATGCATATTCCCAAGATTGGAATTTAGATTCTGGTGCTGCATTCCATGTTACTCCCCATAGGGAATGGTTCTCCACTTATGACAGTGGAAAGACAGGTTTTGTGCATCTTGGAAATAACTATGCATGTGACATAGTGGGAGCAGGTGACAAAGTTTTCTTTTGCAAATGGGTCTGCATTTGTTTTGAAAAATGTGAGATATTTGCCTAAGGTGGCCAAAAATTATTTCAACGGATCAGCGAGATGATGCTTGTTTTTAGACCACCTTTGGTTTTCAGAGTTGGAAAATTCAGAAGGGCTCTATGGTTTTGGCTAGGGGTGCCAAGTGTGGGACTTTATATCCCTTACATGTATTAGGGGTGTCTGATCATGTTGTTGCAATAACCAAGCAGCCAAGTACTTCTTTGTGGCATTGCAGGTTAGGGCACATGAACTAGAATGGAATGAAACTCTTATGCCGTTTGGGTTATGTACCGCATTTAAGTTTTTTTAACTTTGAATTTTGTGAGCATTGTCTCTATGGGAAGCATACTAAATCAGCCCATCAAAGAAGGGGAAAGAAAGATCTTGAAAGGCTGGATTTGGTGCATTCAGATGCATGTGGTCACATGCCTACATGGTCATTAGACAGGGCTGAATACTATGTGACATTCATTGACGATGCAACTAGGAAAGTGTGGGCTTATGCTATAGCTTGAAAGAGCGATGTGTTCTAGGTATTTCAGAAATGGCTAGCTTTGGTTAAAAATCAGTTAGGTAGTCTAACACTTAAATGCCTACGGACTGACAATGGTGGATAGTATCTCTCTCATGACTTTCAGCATTTGTGTGATACAGGTGGGATCAAGAGGGAGCTCACATCCCCTCGTACTCTAGAGAAAAATCCAATTGCAGAATAGATGAACTGCACCATTTAGGAAAAGTTGCAATGTATGCTTTCCAATGCAAATCTTTTTGGTGGTTTTTGGGCTGAGGCAATGAACACTATAGTGCATGTGATCAATAGATCACCTAGTAAAAGTTTCGATGGTGGTATTCTTGCAGAGGCATGGAGTGGCAAGAAGCCCTCTTACTCTCATTTGCATATATTTGGGTGTGAGGCATATGCACATGTGCCAAAATAGCTTTGGAAGAAGCTAGATCCTAAGACTAGGAAATGCATCTTTTTGGGTTATGGTGAAAGTGGAGAGATGGGCTATCATCTCTAGGATCCTGAAGCAAAGAATTCATACGAAGCCATGATGTGGTGTTTAATGAGAAGAATATGCATGACACCCATGAAAGATGTGGAAATGAGGAGAATCACTTTCTAGGATGTGAATCCACCCGTATATGTTGATAGACAACAAGCTATCCATGCACCGAATGTACATGAAATGGTGCCACCAGGTAGTACTCCCACAGGTACACAATCACGGGCATATGATGGATCATCTATTGGTGGCAATGATGAGCCAAATGTGGCTGATATGCAGGTAGGACAACAAGCGAAAATGCCCTTGAGAGGAACATTTAGAGTGTTTATTTGACTATGTGATGCTTACTGATTGCGGGGAGCCTTCTTGCTACGGAGAGGCTATGATGTGTGAGGATCAGTGCAAGTGGGAGCATGCTATGCAATCAGAGATGAATTCACTCATGAAAAATAAGACTTGGGACTTGGTTTATTTGCCACATGGAAAGAAAGCATTGCCATGTCAATGGGTCTACAAGATGAAGGTCACAGGTGACTTCTGCACTTAAGATTTCTCTCCTCCTTTTCTTGCATTCTGTTAAAGCCCACAGACTTCTCAGATCGGGATGATTCTTCATTGCTTTTGGTCTATGTTCAATTGCTAGAGCCACATTGGTCCTTCGGATTGATAACATTTTTGACGTTGTGTGCCCAAGCCATTTCTCATTTGTTTCAGGGGACACCAACATAGCTAATGTCATCTTCTTTGCAGCTAGTTGATCTAAGCTGTGCACCCCTTTCACTTTTTGTAGGCCATTTCTCAAGTTAGAGAGCATCGCCTCTTGGGAATGCTATTAGATATGCTCAATGTCCCACCCTTTTAGTAACCACCAGTGGTCCAAGGTGCTCAAGTTTAAGGCCCCCATATGAGGAGAAGCCATGTGTGAGCGTAGGACACTAGATGGATCCTAACTTGCATGTCAGATGAGGTCTATCAATGAGACCGTTGATGGTAGAAAGGTGATTGTGTGGGAGCCCCTTATTCTTGCTGTGAGGCCTGGGGGCCAGTTGGCCCCCAGGGGGGTTCAAGGGCGAGAGCCCTTGAGGCGATGGTATAGGAAATATTCCTTGAATATTCCATGGATGACTAGTTGGTTCCACCGACTAGGTTGACTGGTCGGCTCCACCGACTAGGTCGACTGGTCGACTCCACCAACTACGTTGATCCGACTATTGCCCTCATAGCTATAAAGAGGCGACCTCCCCAGTCCATTGCATCAGATCAGTTCAGATCAGATTAGATCTTCCAGCTAGTAGCTCTTCACCTAGTATTTGTCTAGATCGCCATTTAAGCTCCACTGTGCGAGCACATGGGTGGATGGAGCCATCATCTGTACTACATCAATATTGAAGGAAAAGTTTGTTCCTCTCTAGTTTGACGTGTACTCTCTATTATTTGTTCAGTTTTTATTCTGCTGCACCATGTAATTTTACACATGCATCTCCCGAGGGGTTGGTAGGTTGTTACTATACAAACTTCAAGGTGCAAGCTAAAGCTTGTGAAGACTTGAGTCTAGTAATCACTTGAATGGCCTGATGTTGCTGCCTCGAATGCTCCCACCAATCATGACATGATAGCTCGTGTTCTTTGTTCCGATGGCAATGATCGAATAAGTGCATTTGCAACTGCTTCCTACTACTTCTTTGCAAGGAGTCTTCTTTCTTCTCGTTGTTTATCCCTTTGTAGATGTTCCAAGTGTCTTCTGTTGCCATTTTGATACCATGCCATCGCTTTTCTCGACCCACAATCTGTTCCTTATGCCTTGACTAGGCTTTTTAGCTTTCTTGTCTCACAACCTCTGTTTGCTTCTCTTACAAGTTATGGTAGCGAGCTACATGTTGACGCCATGGCCACGATCAGTCCAAAATAGACTCAGAGAAGCGAGCTGGTGAGGCAAGCAAAGAATAGAAGACAATTTACCCAAAAGAAGACAATGCTAAACCAAAGTCTGTGCAAGGTCATGTCGAGGTGTGTGTAGGTTGCAGGGCCTTTACAGGGCGGGGGTAGGTTGCAGGTACTTAATCTTTGAAGATTTGATGGGCGGGAGGTGTGAAAATTCAGAATTCACAAGAGTAGCAAAATTTTCAACGGTCAGTTTTCCCTTCTCCAACAATACACGTCAGTAGAATCGGATATCCCAAACAAGTGCAATGTGGACTAAAATGCTTCAAAACACACTGTAGCCAAAGGGCACACTCTCAGGTTTGATGCTGTGTATTATGAAATGCAATGACCTTTGGCATGCTTATGAGCCATATAGCTAGGGAAAAAGAAACAACTCAAAATTCTAAATAGTGTTGGATTTATTAAAAGATCTTTACACATGACGGTATTTGTATTTATAATTTCTGAATGCTCATAACCTTCAATACATAGGACATACAGGGTAGTCTTCCAAGAGAACCAAAAAACTAAAACAGTAGAATCAGCCTGAAGTGTACCAATTTTGAGTGACATGGTCTAATATCTTTAGATGAGCACAAGCCAAGCCACATCTAGCTCGAGGTTTTACGGAGAGGTTGTATTGTCATTGCACTCATTGCAAGCGAGAAGTATGACATCAATGCCATATTGTCATGCGCCACTTGAGGATGTATGGGAAGGAGCCCAAACTAGTACCCACTGTTGGTGGTGCACGTGGTGATGGATCATCAGAAAGTCAATGCTATTTGAGTTTGTGAGTAATATTGCCTGCGTACACGACACGAAATCTTGAGACAAGATCTTATATTTACATGAAATCTTAAGAAAGGATGAGGAGGGTGGCAAGGGTTGTGTGCATATATCTTCACACTTTGACAAGGAGTATGGCTTACAGAGAGGTTATACTGTCATTGCACTCATTGCAAGTGAGAAGTACGACATCAATGCCATATTGTCATGTGCCTCTTGAGGATGTATGGGGAGGAGCCCAAACCAATACCCACCGTTGGTGGTGCACGTAGTGATGGATCATCGAAAAGTCAATGCTATTTGAGTTCGTGATTAATATTGCCTGCGTACACGACACAAAATCTTGAGACAAGATCTTATTTTTACACGAAACCTTGAGACAAGATGAGGAGGGTGGTGAGGGTAGGATGCGTATACCTTCACACTTTGAGAAGGAGTATAGTCTCTCGGATGTGCCAAATGATAAGGAGGGTATGGTGGACATGATGGATTCTATTTTTAGGGGCAATGCATGTGATGTTCGAGCCTGAGGCCGTGTACATGGTACCTTTGATAGAGAAGTTACAGATCTTATGGACAGGAGTGTGGGTATAATATTTCCAGAGCTCCTAGACATACCAATGACATTTCTGTGTGGAACACATCAGTTGAAAGAGAGTCACGTATGATTGATGGCTAACTTCACACAAGATAGCCGAGCAAGTGCTTCGGATACCAATCTTCTCTCCTCCCAGTTGGATTATTGTGGGATCATACACAAAATCTATGAAATTGATTTTAGATGATTTAGTATTTTCATTCTTGATGTAAAATGGTTTAGAACTATTTACGACGGTTCTTCCCGAGTATTGTGAGCAGGTGCATACTAATGATTTAATTAATTGAATCTTTTGTTTTTAAATATCAATTGGTACATGTACTTAAGCATAGTTTCATATAATTGATGGAATTTGGCACCCATCTTCAATATAGGTGGTTTTTCATCCGGATCGTTCTCATCCAAGATGGTGGTACATGATCCAAGTTGCACCACAAAGTAAGCAAAATTTTTAAGATAGAGATGTGGATATGGAGATGCCACTACCAATGCCAGATCCAATTGATCCAGATGGATTTAGAGAAGAAGATGAAGATTATAATATGAGCCAAGAGAAAGATGTGCATAATGACATCATATG
This sequence comes from Dipteris shenzhenensis, assembly GCF_047967505.1. NCBI lineage: Eukaryota > Viridiplantae > Streptophyta > Polypodiopsida > Gleicheniales > Dipteridaceae > Dipteris > Dipteris shenzhenensis. Next base: position 35,105,131 of record NC_141628.1, on the reverse strand, counting down.
GGAGGAAGATGGAGATCATGATATTGAGGAAGAAGATGACGATCATCAAGAATCACCCGACTTTATTGAAGAAGATGATCAAGTCTATGGTGAACATACGATGCCAGAGTACGATGATGATATAGGAGATCAACTCAGTATAGAGTTGGAGATAGACTTGTTTGGCGCACCAGACTTGGCTCAAGATGAAGCCAAGTGTCAAACATGGACATGAATATATGAGCTTCAAACTTGATGTACATGCTCTTGTACTTTTATTCTTTCAAAGGATCAAACATGTATGAAAAGAAAAAAAGTTTGTCATTGGGTAAAATTATCTTTAAAGGTCGGTATGGGGAAAAAAACACTCTATAAAACGTCGCCATATAACGACTTTATACAAGTTTGGCAAGTGTCGCTATATAGCAACACTTTTATAAACATCGCTATATAGTGATACTTTTTAAGCCTGCTTTGCATACCGACGATTAGTGCCCCACGCGCGCTAATCGTCAGTATGCAAAGCGGGCTTAAAAGGTGTCGCTATATAGCGACACTTTTATAAACATCGCTATATAGTGATGTTTATAAAAGTGTCGCTATATAGCGACACTTTTTAAGCCCGCTTTGCATACCGACGATTAGCACCGCATGTGCACTAAACATCGGTGCTTAACCATTGGAATAAGGCCCATGTGTAGTAGTGGTATTGGTGCTCTATACAACTTTGCACCACCGTCATGTCTTGCCAAACGAAGCCCTCATCATGAGCTTGACAAGTGCTTTAAAGGAATATAGGGAAATTAATATTCACCATTTTCATAAAAACAAAATGAGACAACGAAGACCATGAAAAGTGTAGTTGTCTCCTCACTTGAACATAAACCATTAAGAGAGCAGTTACTATCAAAGTTTTTATGAAGGGGAATGTAGCTGAAGTGGTAATGACGAATGAAGATAAATTGGTAATGACCCAACAGTTCATAAATGAATATCGTTCTACCATTGACAAGTCAGACTAATAGCCCACAAATAATCGATGACATGCAACTAGTAGTAGCTAGCCTACAACTTCATATGGACCGGGATGCAACCAATGATATTGGTGCAAAAAACTTAAATGGTGGACTTCTTATGTAGAAATACAAAATAGAGTGAATATGTGGATGTGAATTCCATTAGGAAGCTCTAGTAAACATTGTAGTGTTGCTTACGTTCCATTTTTGATGCAAAGTGTAATGCATCAAGACATTAGAAAACAATGGAGCTCATTTTGGGGCCTTTTAGCCAAGAAAGAAAAGGGCCCTCCACCAATCAAAGGAGGGCCAACACAATGTTGAAAATTTTAGAAAAAGGAAAACAAAAGAAATGCGGTAGAGTTTGCATTCAATAAGGACACTTGAGATACTTTATTATATTTGACATATGGTGCAAAATTTGGTATTTTTGGCATCACCGACATGTTCGGAGTAGGACAAAACCCTTGGAAAGCCTTTTGAAACTTCGAAAATGTGCCCCCAGAGTCCCAAAAAAAGCCAAAAAGGCACAGAAAGCAACATGTACAAATGAAAGTGATTTGACAGGTTGGACCCGAGAATCCCCCCCCCTTTCTCTCTCTCTCTCACATGCGCACACATCTCCCCCTCTCTTTATTCTCTCTCTCTCTCTCTCTCTCTCTCTCTCTCACACACACACACACACACACACACATCTCCCCCTCTCTTAATTATCTCTCTCTATCTTTCCTCCTCCCCCCCCTCTCTCTCTCTCTCTCTCTCTCTCTCTCTCTCTCTCTCTCTCTCTCTCTCTCTCTCTCTCCGGTCCAACTTGTCAAATTGCTTTCATTTGTATAGGTTGCTTTTTGGGCCTTTTGGCCTTTTTCGGGCCTCTGGATCCCGTTTTGGGCATTTAAAAATGCTTTTCAGGGGGTTTGGCCCTCTCCAAATGCACTGGTGATGTCAGAAATACCAAATTCTACACAATACGTTAGTGGGATTACGGCATATTTTATTGTTTTAGAGGAAAGAAAAATGAACAAATTAAGAATTTCTCTCAGGGCCCCAAAATGAGCTCCCTTTTTTCCTAATGTATATAGGCTTCTAAAGCTTATATATCATAGATAATCATAGTTCCATCTTTGGTTTGTAGTTCTAAAGCATCATATCTCTAAAGCTAGCGATGCCTCATAGTTCCCATTCGTGTTCTCACATAGAGAACTTAGTTTTAGAGGCAAGCCAGTTTTATGAGATAGTCCTGAGTGGGTCATTTGGGGAGATAGAAATTCTGCAAATAGCAAAGCTTTTTTACACTTGGTCTACTTCTCTCTTTCCAATGAAATTGAGCCAGTAGCTCTGAGTTCTAAGGTGTGCCACAAACAAGACCATCAAACAAGAGACTACAGATTGGCACTTGAGATGGAAGGCCACTCTGGCCCAAGGAAGAGCTAGGTAGACATGGAGGTTGGCTACAACTCATTGAGTGGAGAGTGCTAGAAACTTTCTCTTTACAGAGAAATGTAGGAGGCAAAACTCTTCTTACCTTTTCATTCCAAGTCCTCCCAAATGGTCCATGAGTAGGAGGCTACAGGTCCATTACTCTATATCTTCTTGTAGTGCAGTGGAGTTCTCTTGCAACATGGGCTTGGGAGTTATGTATTCAGTCCACCTTCATCCTACTCATGTAGAGTGCATTGGATACTCCATCTTGGTAATAGGGAGAGAGAGCAAGGGGGAAGATGTACTTCCCCATGAATTTACTCCCTTAATAGAGCACGTTTGTGGTTATTATAACCTCAGGTTGCTTTCCTGCCAGTGTCTATTTGCTCATTCACGCTCTTATTTTGCACCCAATGTCCATTCGCCAATCTGCATCATTCACTCCATGTAATCTTTTAATCTTGTGCCCAATGTGCTCACTCTCTCAATTCAAGGCATTCAAGTATAAAGAAAGTGGGCTCCTTCACTATCTAGGGCGAAGCACTATGGACTTGTACATTACCATTAAAGGGCAATGTACTATGGACTTGTCCATTACCATTGAATTTCCATGCCTTCTCTATCTGTGTGATGTAAAAATGCATTATGTACACTAATCACTAGTCCCAAGTACAATATATCCTTCTATAGTATCCAAAAATATCAACATGTTATCCTTGCATACAGGACCCCTCCAAAATGCTTGATTGTATGCAATATCTTCACAAATTTTTTAACCAAATTATTACACCAATCAACATAATAAAATAACATTCCTTTGTGGTCCTATTGATATCATATAGTACATATTAGTAGCGGGTGTACTCCTCGCTTATTGGTGGAACATATCTGAGCAATTAAGTATATCTTCCAAATAAATAATGGGTGATCTCAAGTGTTATTCTCTATGACACCTACCAAAGTCTCACTTGAAGACTTCAAGTTACCTAATTTAAGGTAAATAGAAATATATACATACCCCAATATATACCCTTTTATCCAAGCATTGAAAACATATTACAAGTCAACCTGGATAGGCTTTTTCTGATCCAATTCCCTCCTTGGTCTCAATAGAGGTCCACATATAAAAAATTGTTGAGTGCATACACATAACCTTTATCCTTAATATGATCCTTTGGTAAACCCATGGTATACATGCAATTGTTGTTCAAACAAAGGCATTCTCATCAAACCATAAAAAAAGAAGGTATTAGAGAACTAGGCATCCAACCACCACCCAAAGAACACAATGATCCCCGAGGGGATGTGTGTGTGTGTGTGTGTGTGTGTGAGAGAGAGAGAGAGAGAGAGAGAGAGAGAGAGAGAGAGAGAGAGAGAGGAGAGAGAGGGAGCGACAGAGAGAGACACAAATAGAGAGAGAGAGAGAGAGAGAGAGAGAATATGAATACAAGAGAAGACCAATTGATTATTTATTTTGTTATTTGAGATAGAAACATCTTTTCTATGCAATGTTCATGAGTGTTAATGGAACATAATTCATATTTATATAAACATAGATTGGCAAAGATAAAAAACTTTATTATAGTGACAACCTCAAGCTATAGGCAAGAATTTATCTATAAACTAAGGCATTCTAGTACACAAAAATGTAGAAAAGGTAATTGATATAACTTACTAAGACTTTGGTTGACATGCACTGTCATGGCTCATTGTTGTTTATTCTTCAATGCAAGGATTAAATTAATCTCGCAAGATTCACTTCGTGATGTTAGTTTTTTTTGTTGAGTAAAGAAAAATAAGATCCACTTCATATATCCACAAGCAAGGTGATTGGTCATCATTTGGATGACAACCGTTTGGAACAATTTCCTTTGCAAAACTTTCTTAATTTGGGCATTTCTAATTTAATGATTCCATGAGTAAAACTTGGGATAAACACAAAATTAAATCCACATTATACATTTATAAGAAAATTATGTGATGATTCATCCTCTCATGACTATTTTGGAATTGATTGACGAACAATTGGGGAATGATTTTGAATGTTATTCATATGATGAGACCATAAGCAAAACATAGGATTTGGATCTTTGAGATCCTACAACTTAATATGACTCCAACAAAAGACAAAGAAAGCTTGTTTATTCTAATCACTTCCTAGCGTATGTGGCAGTTCCTTTTATAGTTTTATTCTAAGGAAAGTTCTATTCTAGCACGATCCTAGATTTATTCTAAGAAGAGTGTTGTCCTAGTTTTTATTGTAAGAAATATTCTTTTAAATCTTGGTTCTGTTACTCCTTAATTATGTAGCCATTTTCTAGTAAATTTGTATTTCAGAGATATTTATTCTAATAGGGTCCTACATTGTATTCTAGCAATTGTATTCTAGCATGGTCATATCACTCCCAACATATGTGGCCATTTTCTAGCCTACAAATGACAAGGCTTGCAGCTGTGAGCTCATCAAGCTTGTGGGTAAATTGTCATAGCTAGGAGCTCAATTGACGTCAAGTTCGTGTATGCTTGTGTTTTTCTCTTTTGCTTAATGTTTTGTATTTCTTAGGTTGATGCGCACCTCTCCCTCGGGGAGTTCACCTCTAAAAATTTTAGTGTACCACATGCATTTAAAAGGAGAGGTATTTTAATCTCAATTTTCAAAAATTTTTAACCAAATTACAATAACAGGAGGGGTTTTCTAATTCAAATTTAGGAAAAAATCCATTAGTTCATGAGTAAAAAGCCGGGGTGGTTTTATTGGGGAATTTTTTTTAGTTGAGGGGTTTTTTTAATACCCATTGAATGCACGTGATACCTAGGATTTCTTAGTAGTGCATCCCCCGAGACCTCTCCATCCTTTTTGGGTTGATTTTCTGGCACTAGGTAAGGCGTTAAGCTCTGTTTCTCTCATCAACTTCAGCTTGCTACTCCTGTGCTTATTCCAGTCCATCTACTGTTCCATAAGCCATGACTAGTTCAAGCATTGTGATGTCTTGATAAATCACCCATTGTAAAAGACCTTCCCCCGTGCACAAGGAACTTCTCACCAGTCCCTATATAGGAATTTGGTAGGTAACTAGGAAATTTGAGCATATTTCCTAGATAGAAAGAGGGATTTTCTTATCTTTATCTAGGAAATTCTTTTTGCTATATAGACAGTGAGTGTTATTTAGGAAATTTAAATTGTAATATGGAGAATCAAGTGGATTGTATGTTTTCGATATAGGAAATGAGGTCTTTTCTTCATAGGAAATTATTTTTCCTATGTAGACCACTCAATGCTATCTAAGAAATGGCACATTCTATCTAGAGACAAGGAATCTTTTTTTTTAAATGATGCCAATTGTCTCCTTGCGACGATGTCTAACATTGGTCAATCGAAAGTCATAAACAAGAATATCAACCTCATCAAGAACAAGCACATTGACATTGGGTTGATTTTTTGCTCCTCTTCGCTTTCCCCTACCATGAGCATTTACGACCATCTTTGGGGTGTACTTTCCATTGTATGCATCATGACTCGTCTCTAAACAAATGCATTTGAAGGGAAATAATATCTCCATTTTTTGCTCCTCTTCGCTTTCCCCTACCATGAGCATTTGTGACCATCTTTGGGGTGTACTTTCCATTGTATGCATCATGACTCGTCTCTAAACAAATGCATTTGAAGGGAAATAATATCTCCAGTTTTAGATCTGATCACACCAACCACCATTGCAATCCAAAATAAATAGCCAAGAGGATCATCATAAAAAAGTGTTGCAACCATGGAGTCCACCTTTATATCTTGTACACTTCCACTCCACATTTCTACAAGTCACTCTTGTCTTTTATGAGACCTCCGTGCAATGTTATGGATAAATTTGACCAAGGTAAAAGGCATAAATATATGTGTGTGCTTGTATATGTGGCAATAGTATAATAGAATATGGTGTGCATAGGGCCCAGGGTTGAGGTGGCAGGGCATGACCATGTGCCACCCTTCCACGTAAGAGGACCCATAAGGTGTGTTTTACATAATCCATTGTAGTTATATTACAAAATGTTAAGGTGGCATGGTTCCTCCATGTGCCACCCCTCCACCTAGGCGGTCCCATGCCTACATTTAGTGAGACATGGACCAAGGACCATGGGAGAAGTAATATAAAATAGGTGGAGATGGATATTATATTGGATTATTCCCTCCATGTAGGATAGGCCCATGTGGGGGGGGTGTAGATAGTCAAAATATGTAAGTTAAATAATGGGGAAAGTAGGATGAGGTGGCAAGACTCCTTGTGCCAACCCTCCACTTGTCCTCCTAGATGTTTGAACATATTATAAAATTGGAAAGAGACCAAGGAAGTATCTCAGACTTGGGATATGGGGTTTGATTTATGTGGAAAAATGAGGCAAAGGGTTGTCGCACACAATTGAGAGTGCGTATCCACCTAGCCCACATGGGAGACTTTTCCACACACACCATGCATGTGGGAGGATGCATTTATTGGGAGAGACCCTCTCTCTTGGATATAAAAGGAGGGGGCTTTTCCTTGACATAACACGCTCATTCTTGTAAAGCCACCTAGCTATTACTTCGATTCCCCCCCGCCCCATCCTTCCTTTCAAATAAAGCATGACTCTCTTCCCTTGATGTCTCCATCTCTACATTCCACCTCCCATCATGTACATGCTCCTCTTCCCCCTCTCCCTTCCCCCTTGTGGCATAGTCCCTCTCTTCATTCCCACCCCTCTTAATCCTTTTTCCCCACCTATGTTAATGCTTCTTCCGTCACGTTCCCTTTTCCTCTATGGCCCTCGAGCATTGCCATGCCTCGTGTCTAGCATCATGCCTCAAATTCTTTTCTAGTTAATAGAATTGCTGTGGCTGCTGGGATCGAAGTCTCCACGGCTAGTGGTGTAAAATTCATTACTCCTACGACTGGGTGTAGTTCTACAGCATCTTCCATGTGCGGTTCTCTACTTCTGTGCCTCCAATCTACATCCGCGCCATCTTACGTGCAATGCTGGGTGCAAAACTTCTCTGCTCCTATGCCTCCAATCTACATCCATGCCATCTTACATACGGCGCCGGCCATAAAAATTCTCTGCTTCTGCACCTCCAATCTATGTGCCTTCGGCTCGCTGTTCTCCGTCTCTGCGGCTACAAGACCTCTCTATTTCTGCACCTCCAGCCTGCGTGCGATTCTTGTGCATCTTCTGGATTCCAACGCGCACATCCACGTTGTCTTCTGTGCGGTGCCACACATCTTCTGGTCGACCGCTCCTGCTCATCTTTTGTGCAGTGCCACACAAAACTGCTCCTGCACATCTGCAATAGACTTCCTGCCCTCCCTCTATCTTCTTCTTCTTCTCCTCCTCTTTCTCTTCTCTTCTCTTCTCCTCTCCTCTCTTTTTATTAAGGAGTGGGAATTGAACCCAAGACCTCCCCATTCACAAAAGGAAGACTTACCAATGGGCCAGCAAATAGGAAGTGATGAAAGTGTAACGATATTGCTTATACGGTGAAATCTCATGAACTGTAACTCTCTAACTGTAGGGAGTTTCCTCTTGTTGTAAAAAGCAAAAGTACTTCATTTCATGTGCTCTATTCATATCTCATACTAGATCATAGATTCTGAACTTTTTCAAGTTCACTCCTTGGACACACGCCACATGAGAAGGATGGATATTTATGTCACTTCTTGACGAGTTCAAGGATTTGGTGCTTGGCCCTCCGCTCATTATGGCTACCAATTGGCGAGATCGCTTTCTTGATCTTCATGTCAATCTTCAACAACTGATTGTACAATGCATTGTTCAAGGAGACAACGGGTGGGATAATACACCATGGATGATTCAAGGTGAAGAACTAGTGATACACTGGGAGGACTTTGATTTCAATTCTACTCATTGTGCGGTGATCGAGCTACTTACTGCATCAGAGGTAATTAAAAGGGTGACATTCTTCGAAGGGTGGGATGCTCCCCAAGCTTGGGGGGAGATTTGGCACATCTGCTTATTAATTCCTATGGATAAGCTCGTCTTGAATGATTTCTTCTCGATCTCACTACAAAGGTTTCTAGGGTTCGACTGGTAATGTTTTGACCAAGGAATCCCTTTGTACCTAATCAACCCTTTGTGCCTCATTTTGAGCTTCAAGTTGTAATTCTTTTTTGTCTAAAGATGAACTATCAACAAAGGATTGCAAGTTTATTTGGTGCTGAATGCCTTACTCAAGTATTGAATTCCTTGAAGAAATAGTATGGCGACAACAAGAACTGGAAGAAGCTGAAGGTGATGTGCAAGCTCTTCAACTGTTGAAATTTGTCATGGAATTCTTGTTTGCCTTGATGAACAACGTCATGCAGCGCCACGTCTCTAACCCTCGCTTGTAAAGATGGATGCAATATCATGAGGGTTGGTCCTTTTAAGATTGTCTATGAGCTATTCTATGTTGAAGATTCTTCCCGTATAATATTTCACAATACACCAGTCACACCCTACCCTGCCTAAGTGTGCTTTGTAGATGTATCTTTACCTGATTTTTAGTTCAAGCTACCTCTTTCCATTGTTTGCCAATAGATAAGCCTCATTTTGCCTCTCTCTTTTCCATTTTCCAAGCATGGCTGACATTCCTGTGTTCTGTGGTCGGGTTAAAGAAAATCCAAATGAGTATCTTGTGGCCTTCAAGCACCATTGTGTTCTCATTGTGTTTCTCTCAACTTTCTTACTGAAGATAGATGGATGTTGGTTCTTCCCACATTTCTAGAGGTTTTGGCTCAAGTGTGGTACCAGAAGCAGGCCGAAGATGTTCGCCAAAGTTGGCAGAGATTGACAATAGCTATGATCGAGTATTTTGGCAAAGAAGAGGAGCCGGAGAATGTGTACCTACAGGTGGCAAACCTGAAGCAGTCAAAAGGTGAGAGAGTGCGTTGATGTGGATCAAGCGACCGTGCTCCTGAACCGTTTAATTGCCATGCAAGAGGACAACGCCAGATTTTGAGCTGGAATGAATCAGCATGTGCTAGGCTACCTCGTAGCAGGAGCAAGTGATGAATTCCACCTCAAGCTTAAATGGGAGAATCCAGAAACCATGGTGCTAGCCATGAGATTGCTCAAAAGTTTGATAAAGTTCAATCTAACCCCGCTTCAAAGAAGACAATTGTCCCTCCGCAACCCCCTCAATTCTTGCAACAACCTAGGGGGTCCAACTCAGGGGCATATCCCCACCCCCCATCAGGGATGTATCCACTGCCTCCACCTCAAATGTATGGTCCTCCCTTAGATGCTTACCCTCAACAAGGAGTATATCCTCAACCTCCACCTGGAAGATTTCCCCAGCCTCGCCCACAACCCCCCCTCCTTCCTACTCCCTCGGCTTCTCCTGTTAAAGAACCCGAAGTCAATGACCTAGCCAAGGCCTTGAATAATTCGGCTTGAGATGGTGGGCATCAGAAATCAAGCCAATCGTCCTCCAAGAGAATGTGCCAATGTTGTGTGCTATGAGTGCCACCAGAAGGGTCATTATTGCACGGAATGTCCCAATATTCCAAGGGTGAATCTTCTAAGTGAATCAAGCACCAAGGATTCTAATGTAGAGATCCTTGACCTCGGGAAAAGAAGTTGTACCACCTCAGACCCCTCTCTAAACCATGGACTGGGCTGCCCTAGGAAGAAGGTGTCCTTCTTAGATCCCTCAAATGCTGAGATGGCAGACCCACCAATAGAGAAGACTAAAAGATCTCGTAGGAGTAATTGGTCTCCCTTGGATTTTCCCATCGACTCGGGGAAAGAGGACTATTCGGTTGTTCAGGACCTTGCTCATCGGTCTTTGAGCATCACGCTTCCTCAACTAATAGCATTAAGCCCTAAGGTGAGACGTGAGCTACAGCAAGGGCTCTCAACAAGGAGGAGCAAGAAAAAGGAAAAGGTATGAGAGGTTTCTTCTATCTCTAAAGAAATTGATCGGCACTCGCATATAGTAGATGTCATCATAGATAATTGCCATGTCAAAAGTGTGTGTGTCGATGGGGGAGCTGCATGTAATATCATGGTGCCTTGTATCATGAAGAAATTGAATTTGAAATGCACAAGGCATTCCTCCACTCGAATCAAGGTAGCATATGGTCAACGACTCGCCACCCTAGGAGTAATTGAGGATTTGCCCATCACTGTCAATGGGTTGATCACCACCATCAATTTCTATGTAGTGGACATCAAAGATATAGGCAAGAGTTACCCAGCCATACTTGGTAGACCATGGTTGAGAAAGAGTGATGCAGTCAGCTATTGGAAGACAGGACACATGTTTTTTGGTGCTTCTAAGGAGAAGATCCCAGTGCAACTAGGTGCCATTGAACTAGAAGAAGAAGAGGAGCAAGATAGTGATACTCTCTCATCCTCGATGCCTGAATCAATGGAAGAATCAAATGGGGGGGAGGAGCTCTCAGAAGAGGAAGTTTACATGATGAGGGTGTCTCCGACCCCACCACCCATAGAAAAGGTAACAGCTAGTCCTCAGCAGCTTGAATCTATGCTTTCCCCAGACCTCACTCCGAGTGAGAAAGACGAGTTCCTAGAAATGTTCAAGGATTTCCCTGACCTCTTCGCAACTAGCTACCACCACCTTCACCATGTGACTGCCATAGAACACAAGATAGCTGATGCGAAGCCAGTAGCTCAGAAGTATCAGAGATTAGGGCCCCTAAAGACCGATGCTTTGCACTCAAAGTTGTAGAAACTTGTAGAAGCTGGGTTTATTGTTCCGGTTCACAATACTGAATGGGTTTTACCAATGGTACTCACCCCAAAGAAAAATAACAAGTGGTGGGTCTGCATCGACTATAAGAAAATCAATGCGGCCACCAAGAGGGAATCAGCATTCAGCACCTCATATGCCTCTAGGATATCTTATGCCTTCTCTATTGCATTTTATGATTCTAGGCCTTTATACTGTCAGCCCCACCTTGAGCCTTTGGTAGATGCTACATCCTATGCCGATGGATGTTTAGCCATGCACACATAAGATCACCTTTAGATCATGATAGTTGAGCATATAGGTTTGATAGGTTCCCTTACCTTGTCATTTGTACATGCCTCTTCATCAACAGAGCAGTGTATCATACCTGCACCTTTGGACCCAGATTTCTTTTGCGCATTTCATTGCATGCAAAAAACAATTGTCTATCCTAAAAACTTAATGCCTACACAAAGACTATAGGAAGGTTGGGATCTCTCTCTCTCTCTCTCTCTCTCTCTCTCTCTCTCTTAGGTAAATGGTCATGACATGTATACTTTCTGTGATGGTTACTCTGGGTTTTATCAAATTAGAATTGCTGAGGAGGATGTGCTTAAAACCATATTTGGGGGACGTTTGCATTCAAAGTAATCCCATTTGGCCTCACCAATGCTCCTGCTACCTTTCAAAGATTTATGCAGATGGTGTTTGCTCCATATTTGAGGGTTTTCTTGGAGGTGTTTTTAGATGATTTATGTATATTCTTGGCACGTAAGGAGCACGTCGTGAAGGTTAGGTTGGCCTTCCAAAGGGTCAATGATGTGAATGGCAGCCTCAACCCTGATAAATGCACCATTGGAGCCACTCAAGGGAGGTTATTGGGACATATTGTCTCATCCAAGGGCATCAAGACTGACCTCAAGAAGGTAGAAGATATCCTCAAGCTCTCCCCGCCAACAACCAAACATCAGGGACACTCATTTGTCAATCTAGTAGGATACTATCATCGCTTCATTGATCAATATGTTGCTTTGATGTGACCCATGACTATGCTATTAAAAGATGGAGTTGATTTCTCTTGGGATGAGGATTGTGATCATGGGTTTATACAAATCAAGAGTGCTCTGGCTTCAAAACCCATTCTATGCAATCCTGATTGGTCAAAGACTTTCTATATTAATCCTGGGTTTGGTGAGCACACTCTGGTGGGTATTGTTCTCTAGCAAGGGGAGGATCGATTCATGTATCCTATTCTATTTGCTTCTCGACAATTGCTTAAAACTGAACGACGCTACTTTGAAGCTGACAAGCATGCCTTGTCTTTGGTGTTCTGCATTGAGAAATTTAAGCATTATGTGGCTAGAAAGTCCTTCATTATAATCTCTAGCAATGGTCTTGCAAGGCAGGTTCTTCAATCACCAAATCCCATGGGCCAGTTGGCCAAATGATTGGCAGTTTTACAAGAATATGATTTTTCTTTCAAAATTGTAAAAGGGGGTTGTTCCAACTTGAAGAATGCTTTGATTGATTTAGAGGAGTGCTTCGATGTAACCCTTGTAGCGGCCATAGAAGTTGGGGATCCATGGTATGGTGGTATCTACAGGTTTCTGACCGCTTTCTCCTTTCCTCCAGAAAGTACTAGCTATGAGAGAAAGAAAATCCATAGAGATAGTAGGCGCTACACTCTCTTTGATGGGGTGTTGTACCGTCAAGTCTTGGATGGGGTACTAAGATGGGCCATTGATGCAAATGAAGTACCTAAGGTATTGAAGCATTATCATGATGGATTTTGTGGAGGCCACTATGCCGGTGACTATATAGCTAAGAAGATTTTACATGCTGGGTACTATTGGCCAACCTTGTTCAAGGATGTCACTATGTATTGCAAAACTTGTGAACCATGCCAATTCTTCGGTAGGAAGGATTTTCATCTTGGGCAACATCACCCAGTGATGTCCATCCATCCATTTCAGAAGTGGGGAAAAGATTTTGTTGGGCCCCTGCCCATGACTGCCCGCAAAAAGAAGTATCTTCTGGTAGCCACGCAGCATGTCACTAAGTGGGTTGAAGCTATCACTCTCCCCACTGCAAATGCAGTGGAGGTGCTCATGGATTGCATGGGTATTGATCACCGCACTTCTAGCATCTATCATCCAGCGTCCATGGGACAAACGGAGAAGACCAACAGCGTCCTTTGTAAAACCATGGGGAAAATGGCCATAGGGAATAGGAGCTAGTGGGATCAGAAGGTCACCAAAGCCATGTGGGTTTACAACATCACCCATAAAACGTCTACAAGTCACACTCCTTTTGAGTTGGTGTACAGTACTGAGGCAGTTTTATCACTAGAGAGAGAGATTCTGACCTTGAGATTGGCATGAGAATAGAGGATGATAGAAGATGAACATGAAGAGGCCAGGTTGGTACAACTTGAGAAGCTAGATGAAACCCGATGCCTTGCACTCCATCAAATAGAGATCCAAAAGAACCGACAAAAGGCCTGCATGGATGCTAAGATTCGCAAGGGATGGGAAAGACACTTTGCTGAGGGGGATGTTGTGCTATGCTTTGATAATAGATTGGACCACCAGATGGATAAAAAGTTCCTTCCACTATGGACCCAGTCCATACTGTACAAGTTTAGGAGCTGTATGAGTCATATGGCAAGAAGGTGATCAACAAGTGTTATCTCAAGCCCTTCTTTGTTCATGATGGTCCCAGGCATGGAAATGCTGTGCATTCCCTACTTGGGGGGGGAACTATTATGGATAAATTTGACCAAGGTAAAAGGCATAAATATATGTGTGTGCTTGTATGTCTGGCAATAGTATAATAAAATATGGTGTGCATAGGGCCCAAGGTTGATGTGGCAGGGCATGACCATGTGCCACCCTTCCACGTAAGAGGACCCATAAGGTGTGTTGTGCATAATCCATAGTAGTTATATTATAAAATGTTAAGGTGGCATGGTTCCTTCATGTGCCACCCCTCCACCTAGGCGGTCCCATGCCTGCATTTAGTGAGACATGGACCAAGGACCATGGGAGAAGTAATATAAAATAGGTGGAGATGGATATTATATTGGATTATTGCCTCCATGTAGGATAGGCCCATGTGGGGGGGGGGTGTAGATAGTCAAAGTATGCAAGTTAAATAATGGGGAAGGTAGGATGAGGTGGCAAGACTCCTTGTGCCAACCCTCCACTTGTCCTCCTAGATGTTTGAACGTATTATAAAATTGGAAAGAGACTAAGGGAGTATCTTATACTTGGGATATGGGGTTTGATTTATGTGGAAAAATGAGGCAAAGGCTTGTCGTACACAATTGAGAGTGCGTACCCACCTATCCCACATGGGAGACTTTTCCACACACACCATGCATGTGGGAGGATGCATTTATTGGGAGAGACCCTCTCTTTTGGCTATAAAAGGAGGGGGCTATTCCTTGATGTAACACGCTCATTCTTGTAAAGCCACCTAGCTAGTACTTTGATTCCCCCCGCCCCATCCTTCATTTCAAATAAAGCATGACTCTCTTCCCTTGATGTCTCCATCTCTACATTCCACCTCCCATCATGTACATGCTCCTCTTCCCCCTCTCCCTTCCCCCTTGTGGCATAGTCCCTCTCTTCATTCCCACCCCTCTTCATCCTTTTTCCCCACCTATGTTAATGCTTCTTCCCTCACATTCCCTTTTCCTCTATGGCCCTTGAGCATTGCCATGCCGCGCGTCTAGCATCATGCCTCGAATTCTTTTCTAGTTAATAGCACCCAAACACATTTCTCTTGGCTGTACATTAATCATACCATGCAATTGTGTATGAAGAGAAGTTGTTGCATTTTCAACTAGAGTTTCATGAAGTGATGGCTAATAGAAAGGAACATTTATAGTGACATCATTATGCTCAAACCTAGAAAGAATTTGGAATTGATTTTCAAAGAACTCATTCCACCATCTTGTGTCCTTGTCCCTTGCATATATGTGGGCATTCTCAATGAGATCCTTCTTTTCTTGAAGGCATCTATGGTAATCAATGTCTCTCGTTTGGCTTTGAGCCCATTGCACTTCTGATAAAGCCTCCAGTGGATCTTGCAAATAATCATAAATCATAAGATTAGGAATGAAAGATAGAAATAGCAATCCATTCTCTGGTAGCCATGTTGGAGATGAAGAGTATTGCTTGCCATCCATATTTTTTTCTCCATCTCTCATCTTTATGCAAAATTGATGCTGAAAGCTTAGATCATTTAGCTGTTGAATACATGTGTTAGATAAATTTGAACCAATCACAAACTTTCTAAAGTAAAATGTTTATTTCAAGTGTAGCACATGAATATGTGGTGTATACGCTTCAGCTATAAGTGAAATCATTGTTGTCAAAGTGAAGGGATCATGTTGCACTAGCTTCTTTGAGAATGTGCTAAACATCTGATCAATTTGACCATGTGTGTGACTGACCAAGAGGAACCCAAGTTTGACCTTAGTGAAGATACCTTTCTACACCAACATATTCAAAAATGCAAGAAAAGTTTGATTTTTGTTCTCTCTAGCCGTGTTGTCCAATTGCAAGTACAAGACCAACGGAAGAGGCCCTTCCCATGTTGAAATTATATGATGAAGAATGGTGATTATTAGATTGGCATCATTATGGGCATTTGGATATGTAAAAAATACATTTGATAAAAGGTTGTTATATATGAGACATCCAACAAGATGCATCTGCACAAAAGAATCCTCCTTCAAATCCTTTGGTACCTTAACAAAATGTGGGAGGTTGGTATTTGTTTGGTCATGCCATCAATAACAATCCCTAAGTATTTGTTTGGATTCTTCCTCATGTGCTTTGTAAGCTTTGCACGTTCCAATGCTTGTTGTTCTCTATTCACCTTTAGAGCTTCATTTACTTGATCTGAAAGCACAATTTTGGTAATGAGAAGAATGAAAAATTTAATATAAAGTAGATGGAAAATACATGAAATATTGAGCATGGAGGACTTGGGGGGTGCACCACTAAGAAACCATATGTATCACGTGCATTCAAGGGGTATTTTAAAAACCCCTTGACTAAAATTTTCCCCCCAATAAAAACAACCCTTTTTACTTATGAACTAAGTAACTTTTTTCTAAAGTTGAATTAAAAAACCCCTCCTATTATTGTAATCCTGTTAATTTTTTCCCAAAAGTTCAATTAAAATACCCCTCATTTTGAATGCACATGGTAAACTAAATTTTTTTAAGGTGAAACCCCCGAGATGGAGTAACTCTGTGATTCTCTACTTTTGCATTTTGCCTCCTACTCTTTAACTTTCCATATATTCTACATATCCCCATTCTAGCCTTCCTTAGAATGGTCACATTGTTGAAGTAATTCTTCCAAAAACTTGTGAAATGGTAGTAGCTTGTGTGTTGCTCATTACTCTTTAACATCTCATCTTTGTATATTGAGAATACTTTGAATCTTGTGTAGTTGTCAGTTACGTGAAGTTTGCCTCTGATTGGCATTACCTCTGCATGTTCCTTTAAATAACTTTCCATCCATGAAGCAACAAACCTTCCACAAGGTCCAATCAACTTTCCATAATGGTGATTGCTCCATAGACCATCCTTCAAAGACTAGATTGAATCTATTGCAATCTATTGTTGCCAAGAGTGAGTGCATGCTTGAATGCTCCTCTACAAACCAATATATGGTCAAGGTAGTATTCAAACACATCTTTTGTAGTTTGCATGATCAATCTACATAGATAAGCTTCTTGCTCTTCATGATTAAGGCTGAGGTAGTCAAATCTGATGGACTTGATCTTCCCAACTCCTAGATGTCTCAAGCAACAATTATGGCAACAACAGCATACTTTAGATGTCTTGGAGAGTTGAGTTGTAGATAACAAGAATCTTTTTCTCCTCCTACCATAGATGGAATTTCTTCTATTGATGTATAGAGTCACTTCCTGATGTATAGCCGTGTGATCATTATCTCACTATTCGACGTTTCCCTTGTGCTCCATTGGCATGTTTTGCTAGCTGGTGGTGGTGGTGAATTTATAGACATGACCTCCACACATATGATTCCAATGATGACTCTAATAGTAAGCAACCCTTGTTCTTATTTTCCTTAGAGTAGGGAGACTCAATATATGATTCCAATTATGACTCTTGCTAAAAACGACGATCATTGTTACTTGCCCTATGCACAGGGGATTCCACATAGGGTGCCAAGAAATGGATTGGACCTGGCTCACCACATTTTGTGGTAAAGGAGACTCAATATATGTGTCTAGTGAAGGCCCATCCTTTTGAGTTGAGGTTGATGGAGAAGTAGAATGGTAGGATGGAAGAGAACTAGTGCTCCTAGTCATTTGTTCTTGAGAAATGAGGAGAATGAAAGAATGGAGGACAATGCAGATAACTTAAATGTGCAAAAGAGTGAAGGAGAATTTTTCAAGACATCCTAACCCTAAACCTCGATTTTAGAAACCCTGGAATCCAATATTTCAAAACCAAAAAATCAAGAAATGCATTGTTTGGGGCGTCCTAACCCCAAACCCTAATTGTAGAAGACCTGGAATCCAAAAGTTTTTTTTCCCAAAAAGAAATTCAAATCCATAGAGTATATAATAGAGGCCCCACAAGCACATTCCCCATTTGCAATGTTCATATGTGCTCTTACTCATACCAAGCTAGAGACAAAATTTTGGAGCAAATTTGAGGAGTGAATCATAGTGTAGTGCTCAATACTTCAAGAGGAAGAGAATGGCCACGTATGTATTTCTATCAAACATAAGAGATTCAAAATATTACTTTTTGAAAAGTAAATGTTTTAACACTAGTTTGGTAGAAGGACATAAAACTGTCTTATGACACTTTTATGTCCTGTCAATTTAGTAACTTCCTAGAATTATTCAAAAGCATCGATAAGGTATTTTGGGGTTTTGATTATTTTCCATAATAGCTTATATTCTAAGAAAAACTTGGAATTATTATGGATTAGAACTTGCATCTATTACTTTGAGTTCTACCTAAAGTTTTAAGGTCAACCTAACACCGACATTTCAAGCTGTTTTCTCAAGTTTTAGATAAAACGGCCACACTTCTTACTTAGAATGAGTTTTCTTAGAGTTTGTAAGTCCTAGAGTCTAAGGATAACTATAACACATATGTTTATATTTTCTCAGAGCTAGATAATCATATTCATTATGATCTATGGCCTTGAATATAGTTTTAGTGAATGCTGATGGCAAAGGAAATTTTGATCTTTTACAAATTTTTTGACATGTCTAACAAGTTCCAAACTCAACCATACTTAGTACATGTCTTCAATAGGATATTATGGAGTAGTGTGAGTTTTTAGGGGACCTAACGTCATGTAGAACACCAAATTCAAATCGTATATTGATTGTTCCTTGTGCTGTAATTCACACTAAATTCAAGATAGAAGGGTTAAAGGATATCATAAGAACCTTAATATGCTTAAAATTATACTTATAGAGTGCCTCTAATCATGAATGAGTGATACCAATTAAAAAAAGTTATATGCATAACACTTATATGCATGACAATTTAAAACTATAAAAGTGAGATTTAATGCGAAACCTATTTTGGTAGTTGATATTAGAAGCACTTAATCTCTTTTAGTTTTAGCCTTTATTGTGACGTGGTAACTTTACCTTATGATATCATATTGTTATAGTCAAGATATGACACTTTGTGGGGCTATTATGTGTAGTATAAAAAGATGTTTATTTATGAAATGTGACTTATAATGCAACTTGCTAGGCTAACCACTCTTGCTAATTGATAAATTAATGTCGCCAAAATGATTTTCAAACAAATTTTCATCACTCTTAGGTGTTTGATATACTCATAAACACTTTGTAAAAAATGTTAGCTCCTTGAAATCAATTTTATTTTTAGGCACACTAGATACAGTTTCAAATCTAAGTACTATTTGGGTGAACAACCATGTTACCATACATTTGTGAGCATTTTGTTATCACATGTAATAGTTTTTTGTACTTCTTATATTTTTAGATAATATTCCTATGAGTCTACCTTAACCTCAAGAGAGGAAATCACTGAAAAACACATCTACAACAAGTTGTGATTTTTTTTCCAAAACCTCAAAAGGACACTTTTATGTCCTGTTATGCTACCAAACTAGTGTTAGAGGTTCACATCTTTTGTTTATCAATTGAAAGGAATCTACATAATGTTGATGAAGTTATGACAAAAGTTGATAATATCATCAACTTGAGTCGTAACTTATGAAGAAACACGATAACATGATTGAGTTGTGTCATGACTTATGACAAAACTATATAACATCATCGAGTTGTGACATGTGTTGTTTCCTAACTCAGTGCTGTTATGAACAACAAATGACAAAACTCAATAACATCATCGAGTTGGTGAGGAAAACATAAGAAGTATGTTGGTGGAAGTTTAAATTTGATCTCCATCCCATGACTAAGGCATCTATATATCTTGATAATAGCATCAAGTGTACTCATGCCTCATGATAGAAGTTGATGATGTTATCAAGTTATGTCATAAGTTGAAACAAAATAGCAATGAGCTATAATATGAGTTAGAATGGGAAATTAGAGCTATATTTATGCTAGGATTATTGCTTGGTTCTTGTAGGGAATATATGTTGGTTAGATGGAATTTCCTTCTACAAGGACTTGTGTAGTAGGTAATGACCCCTTAACCTTACACCCAATTTTTGAGTGCCTTGTGCTTTGAATTTGAACAAAGTGCTGAGATCGAATGATGCATAGCATGACTTAAGGGTTTTAGAGCTGCTCATGCTCTAAATTTCGAGCTAAAGAGCTCCCAAAATGGAGTCCTGGTTCAAACGTTATGGCCACTTTACTATTTCTATATTAGTTATGACAAAGTTTGATGATGTTATTGAGTTATGTCACAACTTATGACAAATTTCGATGACATGATCGAGTTCTGTCATAACTTATGACAAAATTAGATAATGTTATCGAGTTATATCATAACTTATGACAATTCTCGATTGTGTCACTATCATGCCAAAAGTCGATGACATCATCGCCTTTCATCATAGTAGTCACTACAACTTGAAGTTGTCATCGAATTTAGGGTTAACTTATGACATGGATCGATGATATCATCAAATTGTCATAATTTGTGAAAATTTTTAGGGTTTATGGTACTTTTGGGATGAAAAGCGACCTGCAAGACCACGTTCAAAATTATCTTTTTCACAAGGTTTTTCCCTGATCGCCTCTCTTAGAGAGTCACCTACAATCTTCCAAGCTTGATTTTTTGTCTCAGCCATAAAACTTTCCTTCTTTATCTCAAACTTCCATTTTCATCTCCTCATCCATCACAAATCCCCTAGATCATAGAAGCTACCTTCTTCCATGCACAAGTTACCTATCTCGTAAGAACACAGACAAAAAAAATTCATTTTGGTGCCGTTGCAAAAGAAGAACAAAGGCAAAGATATTTTGTTTTCTTTCCAAGACCATGGCCAAGTACCTCTTATCGTTCTGTGTTAATAAATCTTTCACCAAACTCGATGATGTTATCACATTTTGTCATATGTTATGATAAAACTCGATGATTTTATCGAGATTCGTCATAAATTATGGCAAAACTTGATGATGTTATCAAGTTCTGTCATAAGTTATGACTTTATTTGATAACATCATCGATTGGGTCTTGCTTTCCGTGAATTGTTACAAAAAGCTTGATGGCTTCTTTTTTAATGTATTGGTATGTCTTCCTTTCACCCATGCTACTAATTCTTTATGCAGCCAACAACCTTCTCTCAAGTTTAAATTGAAAAAGCCTCCAATTACTAGGAATAAAGATGAATCACCAAAACCAGATAACCCAATTCCAACAAAGCATACATATTCTCAAAAATCTGATCAAGGAAGGCAGCCTCACGATGATTTTGACTCACCAATTAGTGGAAGAGTATGAAGGGAAGGGACCGAAAGAAGGCCGAGGACATTGAGTCGCCTCTTGTTGGGAGATGAAAAGCTCAAGGACAAAGGAGGCAGCAGCAGCAAGGCTAGGTTGAGGTAGATCTAACAACTCCTTCCAATAAGAGTGGTGCACATCAAATTATCTTGTAATACAATTTACCAAGGGAATTGTCTCCTATACCTAAAAAGAAGAGATCAAAAAGGCAATTGGAGTCTTCCTTAGAAGAATATTCTCCTCACAAGGACATGGGAAAGAGCATAAGCCAAGAGCTTGCTATCAAGATTGAAGCAGAGGACATTTCAAATGAAGCAAAGCATTTTTATGCGAATCAACAGTGGTCACTAACAAAACAAGTATCAAGTATTGGAGCATTCTTTGTCATCTCAAGAAATAAAGGCATTGTTGAGTTTTTACACCAAAACCATTGGGTGTTCTTACTAGTTCTTGGTACAATGAGGATGGCATTGATGCTCTACACTTCAATCTTATAAATAAGGGAATGTATGTGATGTTGTTGTTATGGAATCTATTTTTAGTGAAGATGTTTCTACACCTATGGAGTTTGCAAGAGCAATAAGTCAATGTGTTAAAGACAACAGAAACATTATCACTAAGCTAATGAAGCATATCACTTTTTCTCCCTCTTAACCTAAGCAAGTGCCGGCTTTACAACTCCAACAATCAAGACATCTAGATGAGGATATTGCAACTAAGTCCTCGCAAGGTGCTCAAAGATAAATATCCACTATAAAATCATGGCAAACCACAATATCATGGTAAACCACAACATCTAACAAGAATAGCAATAAAAAGCTCACAAATATTGTTGGACTCCTTCAAGTACTAGTTGTGAAGGAGATGACAATTATTTTGCATGTATTTACCTATACTCCCTCCTCCTTGTTTTTAATTATTTTGTCATGTATTTGTCTTTCCATTTATGTTCTTCCTTGTAGGTGATAGTGAGATGTCTCCTCTCAAAAGAACGTGACTATTTTTTATATGAATGGCATATTACTAAAAAGGTGCTAGAAAAATGTTCCTTCAATAGTCCAAGGGGGTGACATTCACGGCTTAGTCAACCATATTATGTCTTTTTGGCCTAGCTTCTCGGGGGGGTGACTATGTATAAACCCTCTATATCACGTGCGTTCAAGGCATATTTGTAAAATCCCTTATCCGTAAATTTTTCCTTGATAAAATGTACTCTTATTCTATACAAATCTGTAGTTTTTTCCCATAATTATTTTAAATACACCCTTATGTAAATTAATTTTTGTTAATTTTACAATTTAAAAATATCCTTCTATTGAACTCATGTGATAGGGTTACATATGATGAGTGATTCCCCCGATGAAATTTTTGATAGCTTTGTGGACCCTCTTTGAGTTCACTATGTGCAATAGCATGACCAAATGGAATGTAGGAACCTTGGTGTCTTTGATAGAGAGGAACATGGCTTGGGAATGTGGACTGCATTTTAAATTTAAGGAGAATTTAAGTTAAACTTTTTAAAAGATGAATGTTGCACAAAGAATGAATACTACCATCCAATGTGTCTGTAGGATGTGTGTCTCTTCAAACCCTTAGTGCATTGACTTTGTAGGGCTTGGAGTTTGATCCAATGGCAAAGTGATAATTGATGATATGCCTCTAAAGGCAGTACTGAAACCAATTGGAACTTGCATCACTCCATCATTTTATGGATCCCAATGATGGGGAGATCTTAAAGTACTTATTGCCATACTTGATGCCAATAGATGATTCCAAAGAGACACTCCTAGAGTTTACTTTCAAGTTTTCTTATAAAGACCATATCATTGAGGACATAATAGCTGACTGTGGTGACCATCCATTTCACCTATTTCTTCAAGTCTTGTCTAGAGACTATTGTGTTTAATGGATAAAGTAAAAAATATTGTTACATTTATGTGTTCGGTGGACCTACAGCCTACAAAACTGGTATGATGTGCAACAAAGAATCATAGACTTGTGAGATAATGTGTTGCAAGAAGTGCTTGTAAAAAATCCCTATGCTAAATAGTATCCACCAACCTCTTGGACTTGAAGATAGCTTGTGAACGACGTGGATATATTATGCCAAATGTTATAATCCTTGTAATTGTATTATAATTTAGGGTCATTTTTTTACTCAAGGGGGGTCACTATGTATAAATCTTATATATCACTTGTGTTCAAGGCCTATTTGTAAAATTCCTCATCTATAAATTTATCATGAATAAAACACACCCTTTTTCTATTCAATCTATGAATATCCCCTTTACATGATACCCTTTTGTATGTGAAAATTGCGTAAAAAGGGGATTTAAAAAAATCCTTTTGTTGAACCCATGTGCACAGTTAAACATATTTATGGGTGATCCCCCCGATTTTTTTGAAGAAAGTATTTTAAAAAACTCACCAAGTTACACATGATTACACATAATAAATCCACAACATATCATTTGTAAGGGAATGGTAAGGCAAAAAGTACTAATAAAGCTGAATTGGATTTTGAGCTGATAGTTTCAAAAACAGAAGGGATTGGGACATTGTACTTTGTGGGCTTTCAGAACATCACTCAAGGTCCGTACAGGAAGGACAGTGTTTTGATGGTTTTTGGATTGGATTCCATTGTGCCCATGGAATTCATTTCATCTAGCTTACGAATTGTTGGAAAAAAATATCAATACGCTAGATTCAATGGATTTCCACCAATATTAATTAATGTAACTATAGGAAGATGTAGTATAGAGCTGTACATCACTATTAATTAGTTTAGGAGGGAGAGAATGGATAAACCATTCAAGCTTAAATATTTAAAAAAGGAGATCTGATGTTGATATATAATTCTAGATTAGGCAAGTTTTTGGGAAAACTCAAGCTTTGATATGAAGGACAATTTGGGAAACCATAAAATGTTTTGAAAAATCTTTTTCATTGGGATGTCTCCCAAGAAATGACCTTCAGATACCACTTCATATGCTTCCTACAATATGACATTTTGCTGATGATTCGAAACACAATGTGAGAGAACTTTGTCTATACCATATACCATGTAAATATACCTTTATTACTAGAATAACAAATAGTGTGCTTTGTAATGCAAGTCTCTTCCTTTGATCTATAGATCCATTTCTTCAAGAAAACTCCATCCATCAAGAACTTTATCATCCAATTATACCAATACATATCCCAAATAGGTTCCATTTCAATCAATGTTGCATTTGGAAATCCATTTGGTATGCCCTCTATTGGTATCTCTCCTGATTCCAACCTACTTAATTAATCTAAACAAGATTTTAAATTCTTAGTGTATCCATAACCGTATATCCAAATTGCTACAATAGTAATGTCCATTATGCTAGCCTACTTGTTGTCAGATATAGTTTATTTACCAAATACACCAAAGACTAATGACTACATGAAAGGTGCTTTTATTACAACTTGCAAGTAATCTCAAACTAGCAAGTGTGTAGATCATACCCAAGTATTCTCGTTTTGTTATTGAATAGTTCTACTCCAGCTATGTCAAGGTATGGCTTGTGTAATAAACATGCTGATACCATGCCTTTTATCATTTCAACATCGAAACTACTCCCACTCTATACCAAAGGCATAAAAAAAGATGTGGAATTCCAATTTCTAGTCTAGTGGTTGTAATATTAGATCTATGTGAGTGGTTCGAAAATGTAGGGCAAATACCTCAAAAAGTGATTGTGCCGATTCAATTGGTTTATGAACCACATTAGTTCTTTCAATTTGTGAGGTTCCTTAGCATTTTTTATAGCTTTTATCTTTTGGGGGTCAATTGCCATCGCTTCTACACATATAATATTGCCAGATAGCACTTTGTAGCACATTACAATTGCACTTTTTGCCAAAATCCTTCATCTCAAACTTTTGCTTCAATAGCATTTTCACATGAAGGATATCTTCATCACTATCACCTATGATGATCAAATCATCAACATAAATGACAAGCAGCATAATACCTTTCTCTGTTTTTCTCACATAAAGTGAGAAATCTGCCTTGGAAATTTGAAAGCCAATAGTGACAAGATACTGTCCTATCTTGTCAGACCATGCTCTAGGTGCTTGCTTCAAGCCATACAAGGCTTTCTTCAACCTGCAAACAAACTCAGGATGAATAGCATGAACATAACCTGGTGGCTTCTCCATAAAGACCTCTTCCTACAAATCACCATGCAAGAAGGCATTCTTTACATCCATCTGATGTAAAGACCATCCCTTTGATGCAGCCATAGCAATGACTGCTCTTACAGTTGCCATCCTTGCAACCGGACTGAATGTTTCTTCATAATCAATCCCATATGTTTGTGCATACCCCTTGACAACTAATCTTGCCTTGTATCTATTCACAAAACCATCTGCATTGTGCTTCACCTTATAAACCCACTTACAGCCAATTGCATTCTTGTCTTTAGGCAAAGGCACCAATTCCCATGTAGCATTTGCTTCCAAGGCATCCATTTCTTCATCCATGGCTTTCTCCCATTTTTCTTTTCCCATGGCTTGCTCAAAATAAGTGGGTTCTGGATCCTGTATCACTTTGACCATATAGGCATAGTGAGTGGCTATAAATCCATCATATTTCAGCCTATCCACAAGATACCTAGCTCTGGTAGACCTGCGCAAAGTAGGCTCACTTCTAGGTGCTCTCAAAACATCCCTGGTCTTCCTTACTCCAGGTGTAACAACGGAAGGAATACCCAACTCATCATCAATGCTCTGTTCTGAGCCACTGGATTCACCATCCACATAAGAGTGACCTGCATTCACATCAACTACCTTCTCTTTTCCTTTTCGTGATACCTGCACACCACTATCTGCATTGCTTTGAGGAGATTCTCCTGATCTCAATCTACCTGTCCATGGCGAAGTATGTGAACCACTACTAGAGGACACTGCAGGTCCACTAATATTTTGTGATTGCTGCTATGAATTCTGTGCAGCATTACCATTTTGTGCTACTACATCATCAATCACATTTACTGGTTTATACCAATTGCTCATCTCATCAAAAACAACATCTCTGCTCACTGTAAACTTACGAGTAGAAGGGTTATAGCATCTATACCCTTTCTGCTATCCCTTTCTGCTATAGAGAATAACCAATAAAGATGCACTTCTAGGCTTTTGGATCCAACTTGGACCTCAACTCATCTAGCACATGAACATATGCAATGCAACCAAAAATTTTCAAATGAGAAATATCTGGTTTCCTACCAGTATACATCTCCTCCGGCATCATGCCATGTATTGCTGCAGTGGGAGTCCTGTTCATTATGTAAACTAATATAGCAATTGCTTTAGCCCAATAATAATCTGGTAGGTCTTTTTCATTTAGCATGGCCCGAGATACCTCTCCAATATGCCTGTTTTTCCTTTCTGCAAGTCCATTTTGCTATGGGGTATGACTGCATGAATATTGCTGCTTTATGCCATGCTCCTGCAGGAACCTTGCAAACTCATTTGAGAGGTACTCTCCCCCTCCATTTGACCTTAGACATTTTATTTGCAGGCCTGTTTCTTTTTCAACCATAGCTTTAAAAGCTTTGAAATGCCCAAACACTTCACTTTTCTTTTTCATAAAATACACCCAAACTTTTCGGTTGTAGTCATTAATAAAAGTGATAAAATAATGACAGCCTCTAATGGATGCAACTTTAGTAGTCCACACATCAGAGTGGATTAATTCCAATGGCTTCTTACTCTCTTGAACATGTCTAGGAAATGGTTTCCTTGCCTGTTTTCCAAATTGACAGGCTTCACATACCTTATGCATTTCTGCAACCTTGAATTTAGGCAATCCTGCAACAATATTTTGGGCCTGCATTGATTTAGGTCGCTGTACATTAACATGACCAATGCGTTTATGCCAGATATCAATATCTGCAACTACACCGGTCCCATGTGCAAACATTGCTGCACTCAATTCAGGCATGTCCACATCCAACGTAAACATCCTGTCCTTCTTCTTTCCTTTTGCTATCAAGCGACCGTTATTTTTCATATCGTCAACAAAGCATCCATGAGGATTAAATCTGACCTGCAAGCCCTGCTCAACCATTTGACCAACAGAAACTAGGTTCTTGGTGATATTCGGGACATGAAATACATCAGACAGGTATTTATTTTTCCCATCCTGCATAGACAAAGGAATTTTACCAATCTGCAGAATAGGATGTGCAGTGTCATCACCAGTCTCCACAAATCATGGTCTTTCCATTTTCCTTGCATCCTGCATCCATTCTACATGACCTGTCATGTGGTTTGATGCACCTGAGTCAACATACCACACATCATTGCTTTCTTCTGTACTTGTCACAGAATTGGTCATGTGCTGCACCATAAACAAATGCTCATTTCTATCATCACCATGTCTACTAGAGGATGCATAATTGCCTTGCTGCAATTTTCCATTCATAATGTCATTCTGCTTTTTGTAGCAGTCTTTAGCCATATGACCCATTTTACCACAATAGTAGCATTCAACATTGTTGTTTGCATTTTGACCTCTCTGCCATCCACCACATCCTCTTTGGCTCCCCTGCCTCTAGAGTTACCACGTCCTCCTCCATAGGACTGGTTTTCTTGAGTTTGCTGCATATTCTGATTTCTACCACGGCCTCTAGATTGGCCTCCTCTACCTCTGCCTCTACCTCTTCCAGCATTTGAGTAGAAGACAGTTTCTTTTGAAGTTTCTCCTGAAGAAGATGCACCACCATTTCTCTGCTCTTCAGAAATTAGAAGAGCAAACAACTCCTCAAAATCAGGAAATTTTTCACGGACGGCAATGGATGTCCGGAACTGTGCATAATCCTTTCTTCGACCATTCAAGGTCACAGAAACTAAATCATCATCTTCCACTGGCGACCCAATGGAAGCAAGTGCATCTGCAATTTTCTTCACCTTCATGTGGGAGTCATTGATGCTCATATTTTCTCTCTGCACATTGTGCAACTCCTACTTGAGCTGCATTTTCCTGGCTTGCGTATTTGTGCTGGACATTTTTGCCAAAGTATCCCTTGCCTCCTTTGGCGTACTTGCATCCTAAATATGCACAATCATAGAATCTGAAATACTGATAGACAGCCAGTACATAACTTTTCTGGCTCTCTCATGCCATCCTTTAAATGCCTGCATTTCTTGTTGATTGGGAACATTAGGAAGAACTGGTTCTTCTTCATTTCCTGTAATGAACTCCCAATAGCCTTTTCCCATAAGGAAATTCGTCATTCTAAACTTCCATGCTTGGAAGTTGTTCTTGTCAAGCTTTTCAGTGACAATCTGTGAAAGAGAATCAGACGCCATTACAGAACACTGCAAAATATTCTGCCACGATAAAAAACACAGCTTCTGCCTCACAAGGGCAAATCTGCAAAACTGACGAAAGTGGTATTTGACCACACAGTCACTTCCTAGTGACGATTTTGCATCAACAGGCAATAAGGATGAATCTGTAACTCCCAATATCTCTGCGCACAAGCATACGATGCAATTTCTTCGGTAACTTTTCACCGACCTGCAGAGTAGTGGTCGCACAGCAAAAACAGGGCCTTTTTCTCAGTGCTTGCGGAGAACGTCCGCCTCTAAAATGGGCCCCGAAATGTCTCGCAGCATATACTACCCTCTCGCCACACCGCGAAGGGCGTCTCAATCTGAGACAATGCACTCTTGCACTTTTTGGCTGTGCTACCTGTAGAGATTTGCTCCCAAACTCGAAAAAGGAAAGCAACACTGGTCCTCTTACCAGGACACTGCGAACTTGGTTTGCTTTCTTGAGCTCCTTACCACGAACCAGGCTCTGATACCATGTGAAGATAGTGGGAGAGAAGGAAGGAGTCTTACTTGTGGCTTTCTCACATACACAATGGGGGAATACACACAAAGGTGAAGGCTGAAAACAGTTTTCCTCTTCCTAGTTGTGAAAGCCAAAAGAACTCTAGTATAAAGAAATAGAAGAACCCTATATGTGGGTCTCAAACCAAACTCAGCTAACTAAGGTGGCATACTAACTGAGCCACAAACTAGAGTACATAAGGATAGCTGTCATCCAACTATTATTCATGGGCGGTATACCAACCGCATCTGCAGCTAATAAGTCAGTGACATAAATGCACAATGGTCACCCTGGCATATCACAAGTGGAGCTCGATATCTCAATAGATAGCACATGATGGTTTAGCCCACCAACCAGATCCATGGAAAATTGTTTTTGAAGCCCTTAAAATCAAGGCTAGTCCTAACAATGCATTAAAGGGAAATCCTAAAGGTTGATTGGGATTGTATCCATACAAATATCGAGATTTTTCAAGTAATTGGGATTGAATCCATATAAATATTGAGATTTTTCAAGTAAGACCACTAAGTATTCATAAGACCAAATTTCATAACACTATGTGTATATTGACAAGCTTATATTATAAAAATGTCTATTGTTGATACAAGAATGCAGTATTCACAAGACCAAAACTCATAACAAGTTTGTATGTATTATAAAGCTTATATTACAAAAAGGTGTTCTATAGATACAAGAATGCTTAACTAAGCAAGTTCTTGAGTTGCTTAACTTCACAAAAATTGTCTACTCAATTGCTAAGCTACTCAGATCACCTTCATGAAGACCAATCCATTGCTTGGAAACAATATCTTTGAGTTCAACAAGATATGGAATTGGTTCATCCAAACACAATGTCACTTTCTCCATTATGACATCAATGCGTGCCAATTTGGACCTGTGCTTGCTTCAAGGCTTTGAACTAAGTTAGAAAATAGAATCTCTATCATAGAAGTCATAAATTTGAGTTGCACTCCTTGAATTTCTTTTGATTGAGGTTTTATATAGGTGGATTTTTGCTGGTGAATTGTATCTCTTCTTGTCGAGCTTCCCGTATAGATTGCCACATCTCCTTGGTATTATTTGTCGATATATCTTTGAAATTTCTTTCAAAATGTGGTTCTACTTCTTCTGGGCCCTTCTAGCTAAGATGTTTATCTTTTCCAAGTAGTTTTGCTGATCTGGATGCATGAATAGGACCTTTGAATTGTGTGACAGTGAGGACCCTAACCTTTTTTAGATCTTCAAGAACCTCCTCAATCTTCATATAAAGTGAAAATTCATATTGCTCATGAGAATCAATTAAATTTATTGCAAGCTTCTTACTAGATATGCTTGGTAGCTTCTCAATGAGTATGGTGTTTGCCTATGGAGGTTGCTTCTCTTGATTTGGTTGCCTTTGTCTTTGAGCATTCTTACCATACCAAACAATTATGATTCTTCCCTTTTGTCTGTGCTTGCACCACAAAGGGAAATCCACATCTACATGATGGCCAATTTTAAGGCAACATATGCAATCTTTATCCACTCAAGTTTTGTCCCCAAACATTCGCCCATTGATTCGCCACCACGATGGCTCAAACTTTATAATGTATAAGATCCATGGCATTCGAGGCATTTTAGTACGTTGCTCTCATCTGCCCCTTCTCTGCTACTTTGCTCCACGTGCTCTACTAGTTTGCTCCACACCCCTCCTCAAGCTCTTTTCAGCCCCTGCTCTACTTTGGTCCCCGTTCCCTCTTGCAACTCTTATCACTCATCTAATCTCCTACTCATTTGTTGCTCACCCACTCATCTTCACCATGCCTACTATCACCCTACCTTGATGCACTGTGATCCCAATGTTATCTGCCTTCTCATATAAGGTGATTGTGTTGCACTCAAGTTGAGTAGAAATGCCAATACTAGTGGAGACCCTTCGTTCCCATAGTTCCCCCATATCCACATGTCACCACCTTAGATGACATGCTCACCTCTGGCCTCTTTATGGTTGTGTTGTATGGATTCCCCTTAGACGTCGATGAAGGCCTCAGTATTTTCACAATAGAGTACTCTTGACTTGTTGGGGTGGCTGTAACCTTATTATTGGCAATGTGCATGGTCTTCGACCTCTCCACTATCTCCTCCTTTGGCTCCCTAAAAAATTCTAATTCAATGAGCAAGGCTAGTGGCAATACTGAGTTGTACAATTTCCCTCTTGCTCAAACGAGACTCATAACCACTCAACAATGGTTGGATGTAATCTTTTGGCCTTTGAGGGTCTCAGCGATCTTTTGCCTTATTGGATGTAATGTTTCTGTCTCTAAGGCTCTCTCAATTGCTGAGTTTTTATTACATTTATGTAATCTCTTTTCGTTCAATTTGAGGCTCTCAGTATCCATTGTTGTTAACGTTTGAGTAACTTTTATATTTGAATGGTTATGGTCACTAGCTATAATCTTTTGGCCTTTAAGGCTCTCAACAATTGCCGAGTTTTATTAAATGTAAGATCCCCTATTAAATTTTTGCTTAGTATAAGTTGTTAATTTTTATATAACTTGTTATTGGATGTAGATGTACATTGTAATATCTTTTGCTCAATTTTCACTCGATGGATTGTAGTTGATTATCTAGATGGCACCACCGAGCCTCTAGTCAATGCGATGGCTTTGGAATACTTTTGCCCTCATTTATATTTACTGTAACAAGGGCTAATTTAATACCAGTAAAGTAGGACTACAAATTCCCTGGTTTAGGACCAAAATAGCGCTAAAATAGCTCCAATGACCCACCGTTGTGGTTGCATGGAGATACATCTAGAAAAATACAATTAAACTTTCAAAAAATGCAATTCATGATATGGACCTTGAGGTGTCCCCTTTAGGGGAAAGGGCCATGTCGACATGCATTATACAATATCCAGGATTCCATTAGACAGATATGGCATGTCGATATGACCCTTGCCCCTAAAGGGGACCCCTCAAGGGCCATATTGTCAATTGCATTTTGCTTGGTTGCACAAGGAACTACATGTTCCTTGGTACACAAATATATAACTCCAAGAACTAGGGTGGTGGCTGCCATAGATCTCCTTCTGTTTGCAAGTGCGCTAGTCATCATAGACCTCCTCCTGTAATACATAAACATAGGTAATGGAGCTATAACTCTAAGAACAAGTGCGGTGGTCACTCTAAGACAACCTTAAATTCTGGCCAATGACAGGTCCTCAAGCCACAAACTACGCTGAGGCAAGGCTCAAAATGATAGATTGCGCCTCATTATTATGCCAAAACTAGCACGGTGGTCTCTCTAAGCCAACTTATGACTTGCATAGGCAAAGCTATGGTAAAAGGCTGTGTGATAACATGCGGTTAGGCCAGAGACTATGCTACGACGGTGTTCAGAATGATAGATTGCGTGTCATTATTACGCCAAGAACCAATGCGGTGGTCTTTCCAAGACAACCTTGAATCTTAATGATCTTCATGGGTGTGGTGCCTAGTGAGACAGCTGGCAAAGTTGCGATGATAAGTGGTCGAGCCAAAGACTTCGTTGCTTCCTGAAGTAGTGCAGATCAGATGCGTGTGATGTAGTGTAGAGTTGCCATGTGTCAAGCTTTGCGGTGTTTAGAATAAATAAATTGTGTCTCATTATTATGTGATTGTTGCATCACGATGCCAAAGTACGGGTTCGTGAAAAATTTAAACTTTCACCCAAGAGTGCATCACGTTGTGGCCTCAAAATGGCCCTTAAAATAGTTTCATGATTGGCTACACCCAAGCAAACATTGACCCAAATTTTTTGTCAAGAACACATTTGCGGGTTCCAAATGAACCCCAAAACAATAAAACATAAATTAAGTTAGTTCAGAACATTCATCTTACTATTCAATGTACATTTAAAGGCTTGCAGTCCATGTTGGATGTTACATATTAGTGCAGTGATCATAACCCACAACCCATTCTATGTCATCTCCTCCCTTAAGTGCTACATAGGACTACTAAACCCAGTTCTTGCCTCTAATTGCTCTATGATGAGGACACAATACATTCTGGCCAATTCCAATCTTTTTATGGTAAATTGTAGCTTTGATTCCAACTTTTCAAAATCCATTTCTAGCTCTTGCTTTAAAGTATCCTTATAGTGGTGCTAACAAAATTGTCGAGTTTACTATGTAGACAGTCGGCAGTATGTTTAACAAAGTCAACCTGTTGTGTGACTTTTGACTCACATGCAACAATCGCCTCTAATTTTGACCTCAATTTTAGTTTCTCCTCTCCAAACTTCATCTTCTAGTCAAATATGATCGCTTTTAATTCCATAGTCAATGTCTCGCACAACATACTACTCAAGTCTATCTTCATAGAATGATCTTTTTAAATGGCTTCCAAAGGGGTTCCTGCAACATGATCCTATTTGATACGAGTGATGTCCTCACTACCACTCCTCAGATTTCTTTCTTGGTGGTGGGCAAAATCATCCCAATCCACCTTGGTTCCATGAGTGGTTGCAACATATGCTCAAGCCAATATATTGCCCACTTCCTTGTGATGGCTATTGTGGATTGGTATATCCAGCTATTTTATATGAAAATAAAGTCGTCATCTACTTCTTTCTTGAGACTACCAATGTGGTAGCCATGACCACTAGCCTTGTCTTGAGTTCCTTATGTGTCTTGCATCCACTCCTCCTTACCATAGTACAATCCGGAACTAGCTTTTAAGGAAAAACCTCGAATGGGGTCTCATGCCCTTTCCTTTATTCTTTCTTATAAAATTCCTAAGTTGGAGAGGGGATCTAAGGATTTTTTCTATTTGGTGATCTCAAGCTTTCTTGGTGAGAGAGTTGACATTAGGTCTTTTCTAGAGACATTTCTACCGCTTTATTTACAACCTAAGTTATAGTTCAGTCATATGAAATAGTGCAAACAGATGGAACAGGGAGAAGAAAGAGAGAGAGAGAGAGATGCACGGGCATGCACACACGTGCACACACAGATGCACGTGTGCACACACACACACACACAGTGAGAGAGAGAGAGAGAGAGAGAGAGACAGAGAGAGAGAGAGAGCGAGAGAGAGAGACCTAGCAAGCAAGGTAAGATTCATGTTGATCAACCTACTATAGAAGTGTACTATTGGTGAGATGATTAAGTGTTGGTTTTTTCGAGTAAAGATGCCCTCTCTCTTGGAATGCACCTCTTTTGTTTTGAATCTCTCTAGCAAATGTCTAATCTCTAGCCAACGTGCACTTTCTCTTTGTCTAGCAGAAGAATAGGTTTAGCTGACGTGTGCTCTCTAGGTGAGATTGTTCTATGTCTAGTAAAAACAAATGCTTGAACCGATCTGCAATCTCTACCAAAACAAAAGCTTGAACCCTCGGCAAAAGAATCTTTTCAAAACATGTATGGAGTTTACCCCTAAAATGAAAATATTTGGATTTGAAAGTATTTGAAAAGATCTCTTGCACACGTAATATGACACTCTTACCAATGGTACGTGCATCATATTAGTTCTTAGACCCTAATACAACATGTTTTCAACAATAAATGTTTCAATTTTAAATTAAATGCTGGCAAATTCAAAAACTATACTCAATTTACGAACATTAATGAGCAACGTCCTTTATCTCCGTTTGCATTTGGATGAAATCTATTGGTTTTTTATATGGTTATTACTCTTCTATATCTCTGGAGATGATTTTATATAAAAAATATGTAAAGTGTCTATTTTAAAATTGGAATTTTGAGGAAAACTTGATGTTTACAAAGGACTAAAGTAAAATAGCTATGTAAAGTAAGGGTATTTATATTGGCTCTCTAAATCCACATGCTATTCAAGGTTTTTACATTGTAAATCCCCTAGGTATATAATACTATAATTGTAAACATTGCCTTAGCACATGAAACATATATGGTGATTGTCCATTCTACTCCTTCACACTTGCAATTATATTTGCTGCTACGTTAAGTTGTTTTGAGCAAGAATAGCCATTAACAAGAATTTAATTCCTTCAGTCCTTTTAATGTTTCTATGTGATGAAGGTCTCTAAGCAATTGCAAAATCCACTTGACACGTGTATGCATGCCGGCATCATGAATAATCCAAACAAGATTTAAATTGCTTCAAATCGGTATACACAATTAACATGAAAGGAACATGCTTAAACCAAAGTAATAGTTGGTACACATACTTTGTACTCTTCCATCCTTGTTAGTGTTTTACAAATTTGTATGGGAAGCCATTGAGCCTCATAGTCTATTAGGTCTCTATGAGAAAGGACATTGAGGATAGAATCTAGACATACCCCGAGACACCTAGGGACAGGCATTAGAATGCCACACAAGAGGAAGGTGTGCAGCCTTGAACTTTAGGGCCATTATGTGCCCCAAGAGATAGGTCACTTGTACTTAGGGGCGATACAACATAGATAACTATTTAAAATGCCACAAACAAGGAAGGCGTGTAAAGGGCAAGTATTTAATAAGCTAAACAATTGAAAATCTAAGGCTGGTTGCGCACACAGCCGTGGACAAGAAAAAAAGGGAGGTCTCATCCAATGATCTTTGAGAGCCCATGAACCTTCATTTCACACATCAGGCCGGACAGGCGGTGAAAAATCTGATGTGGCAGCTGACTCACGGATGCTTTTCAAGGAGAAGACATGCGGTAGCCCTGTCTAGTCTTCAACGGCATCCTTACCACACTACTATACATTTGGTGACATGATTTGTGCATTAAATAAAAGTATTCTTTCTCATCCGCCCTTGTGCGAATTGACTTGCGGACGTCTATTCTTCAACGTCATCCTTAAACACTTATTTCATTAATTTTGGACTCATATGTCTACTTTTGGACTATTCCTTAAAATCCTTCCCAACTGAAAAGTTTACTTTATGAAACTGTCATTCGAGAATCAAAAGTTTACTTTCTGGCACTATCATTTTCACATAAGACATTTCAAAATATCTCTCTACAATGTTGTACAAATAATGCAAAAACTACTATTAAATCCTAAATTTGTATTTCTTGTTTATAAGAATCATATTCTTAATATAAAAAATCCGAGTTATTAGTTTAAATCCATGAAAAACCATGCTATTGAGGATTCACAACATTTTAAAAATGTATACATAAGAGACCTGTAAGACTCTTTTTACTTTCAATGCAGAAAACTATAACACTCTTGAATATTCAAGAAATTAAAAGGTTTATATAGACATGAGACATGATGGAAGCCTCTTTTGTACTCCAAAAAATAGCAATAGCTATGCTTGCAATTTTACATTATCATGTCATAAGTTTTACAACAAATATTGCTCTGGATGAGTCTTTGTACAAAGGATCTCCTGTGGCCTTTTCAATAATTTAATTTTTCCTTTACAATGAGTTTAGTACAAATGGGCGATCCAAACATTTGCTTGTTTGAATGTCCTTTTCTATCATGATTACAGAAATGAGCGATCCAAACATTTGCTTGTTCAGAATGTCCTTTCTGTCGTCATTTGTCGCTTGGGTGCCATCTTCATTCACTCTCATCTGACAACCACCACCACCTTCACTCTTTCTCGATATTTGAATGGTGTTATCATGGGCATTCTTCATTTGCGCTATCTCCTTCTACTTCCTCCCGGGCGAGCATCTTTATGAACTCTGTAATGTGTGTAATAATTGGTTGCGGTAATTTTATTTTGTCTTCTACATCATACCCCATGTGCTTCTTTGTTTTCTTTGACCTTGATTTCTAGGATACTATGACTGTCTCTGTGGAAAGTCTTGAAATTGCTTCATGGTTTGGGACCCATTCCTTTTTCAGACAACTACTATACAATGTACTGTTATCTTGGTTCTCCTTCCTGCCCCTTGGCTCATACCATACCGCTGTAAATGTTGTAGCTCTCCCCCGGTCATCCATGCTCACGTCAACTACTTTCGCAACCCAAAACTTCACGTTCTCATGTTCATCATTCGATGGTCGAACTGCAACAAAACAATGGACATCTATGTCTATTTGTGGCATAAACTCTCTCTTCTTGGGTCCACAATATGGACGTGGGAGCAACGATTCAAACTCATTTTCAAAGAGACCACATGCTGGATGCAAGTCATTACCAACATTTGGCTAAAATAAAGGCCGTTCTGCCTTAATATCATCTTCTCGCATTTTTGCAAGGTCCTTTATCAATTGGTAGGTCTTGCTAATTACAACAGTAGTGTGTTCCTTCCAAGAGGGCTTCCAATCAGGAAATCTCCGGAGCATTTCCTCTTTGTATGCAATAAAAGCTTTTAAGCCTTCTATTTCACCTTTGGATTTCTCGCTGAATTCTTTTATAGGAGCCCATGTTGGATGCATTTCTTTGCTCGGGATTGAAGTTAAGAGAGAGTAAGGTTCTTCAGGTTCCCATTTTGTATCAAGAGAATAGTGTTGCCATTGCATCACTGGTTTTTCATCCTTTAAGAAAAATCGAAAATAGTGTGGAGTGCTATGACCTATCAGGGCATCACCACCTTTTTGTATGAAAGGTAGAATAAAGCTCTTCCAATCATACATCCTCTCAACCATTGAGCATATTGTTCCTTCCTTACAGCCACCAACTTGCCTCCCACATTTTCTTATCAAGTCATCCATTGTCTCCATGTCCTTGTGTTTTAGTTCTCTTGAAACTGTGCTAAATACTTGATCGATATCCTCATGTGTGTGCCCAACCAACAAAAACCCAACTTCAATCTCATTGAAGATTCTATGAGCGATTAGCATTGAGCAAAATGCAAAGAAGAGTACATTCTTATTCTCTCGTCTGCAATTGTCTGCTTGTACTCTCAAAGTTGCTAGTAGGCGACCTTTTTCTGCATGTACATTGTGAATTGCCTTCATAACGGATGTTACAACTTGATTGCTATCGTGTAGATGCAAGGAATCAATCCATATGTTTGCAAAAAACTTAAATCCGTGTACTAACACTCCACATAGATGTGTCTTTAAAAAGTATTTGCCTTGTAGCTTAGGTGGAGTGTTAACGAATCGAGGTAATGTTGTTGTATTTTGATCCATACCATCTACAATAATGCACATGTACTCATTTGGGTGAGAAATAGCTTGCTCTTTCCAAAATGCATATTTTATTCTAGAATGTCGAACAAGTCCATGATGAAATTCTCTCTTTCTTTTGTAAGCTTCTTTTTGTTCTGGAGATGTTGCACTCTCAAGTGCTCGCTTTAGATCATCATAGTCGTTGCACTTTGACATTTTTTGCCTCTTTGGGATTTTAACATGTCCAAAGCTTTTTTTCCAAAGAGTATACAAAGTATGAAAAGATGCTGGTGCATGCCCTCTTTGCCTCTGTGTTTCTCCAATAGAGTTAAATACTTCTTTTTTGGTCAAACCTATCGGAAGATGCATTTCTGATAGGTGGGGTTGCGGTAAAGCATTTTCATAAATGTAATCTTTCAAAATTGCTGTTGCCGCAACCGTTGAGGCTCTTGTTTTGGGCCTTCCTATGTTTCCATGAATGTTAAATTTAACTCCATACTTTGCTTTATTAGCCAAATTCCAATATGTGCCATGTGATAATCCTGTAATAATGCGATATGCATTATTGCATATACTTTTTCCATTTATAAGAGGCCTTATTTGATGTCCTGAACTTCGCCTTCTCTTATCATTTACAAGAAAGCAAGACAATCTTGTGAGTAGGTATTCATTTCTTCTGCTTCCTTTCCTTTGCCAGACATGTTCTCTACAACCCTTGATGTCATGTAAGTTAATGGATCGCATACATGTACGCTTACAGCATGTAGATCGCATTGCTTTTAGCATAACATCTTCATTCATTACTCTTATTCTCTTTGGTTGCTTTTTTGGATCTGCCTACACTCGTTGTCTTTTCATGCATCTGTATGTCCGTTTTGGGACCTTCTGTACATTCTTATTTGGATTTGTGTAGTTCTCCTTGTAAGATTTATTTGTCACGTTGTTTTCATGAGATGTTGCATCCTTGATCTTATCACTCTGACAGTCAAGTACTGAATATTCCTTTGTTGATGTCATCCTTGCTTTTGATACATTCGTGAAACCATTTGTAACATTTACAAGTTCACAATCAAAGTCAAACACCGAATAGTCCTTTGTTGATCTCATCCCTACTTTTGATACAATCGTAGAACCACTTGTCACAATGGCATTAGAGTGTCCCGAATGATCTTTAAACTCATCTATTCCTGAGAGAACATCACTCATTGATGCACTTTCTATGGATTTCATAACTCCATAGTCAGTGGTGATAGAGTGTCCAGAATGATCTTCAAACTCATCTATTCCTGAGAGAACATCGCTCATTGATGCACTTTCTATGGATTTCATAACTCCATAGTCTTGAAACTCCTCTACTCCAGAGAGAACATCACTCATTATACTATTGTGCATGATTTCCATAATTCCATAGTTACCTTCTTTGACTCCAAGAACTTTATTAACACTTTTGACATCTTTGCCCAAGTTCTCAATGTGCATGAACTCATCCACCCCGGATAAGGCATCACTTGTGAAATATTTTTCGTTCTCGGTACCAATGAACTCATCGACTTCTGATAAGACGTGTTTATCATTAAAAACCACATGCCGAGTCTTTCCAATCTTTAAAAATTGCATGCTCCATCTCAAATCCTTACCTACCTCATAGTAGGGACCATCCAATGACATTGAGTTATCATCCATACCATCATCAGTAACTTTTTGAATTCTCATCTGCGCAAATGTCCAGTGGTCCACTTGTTCAAATCCCAAGACTTGACCTTCTGCTACATACTTATTTGCAAATGATAACATTTGTAAAATATCTCCCACTCTAAAATCCAAAGATATGCACTTTGTATTCCTGATGACATGTGTTGGATAAGTCTCATTTCTGTCCCATGCAATAAATGCTTTGTTGGAAGTATTATAGGGCATAACATCTCCAAGGATTTCCATATCCCCACACTTATGCTTTAGCTCAACATGTGCACTAAGAATCCTTGATACGATAACCGCCACCTTATCTTCGCCAAGTCTTCTAAAGTGACAAATAGAATTTGGATCACTTTCATGGATTGTAGCAAATGCAACTACTTCTCTTTTGCAACATAAAATCACCTCCATCCCCAGAATAAATTTTGTAGCCATCTCCTTTGTGAGTTCCCTTTGCAAACAAGCTGTAACAACCATTATAAAGAACATTAATCTCTTCTCAATAATCTACTTTATTAATGATTTAAAAATCTAGAACTTCTTTGAAAATTTAATTAGACACTAACCAATAACAACCCTAAACCCTAAACCATAAACCATAAACCAAAACAACCCTAAACCCTCAACCCTAACCAATAACAACCCTAAACCCTAAACCCTAACTCCCAAACCCTAAACCCTTAACCCTAACCCCCAAACCCTAAACCCTAAACCCTAACCCCCAAACCCTAAACCCTAACTCCCACACCCTAAACCCTAAACCCTTAACCCTAATCCCCAAACCCTAAACCCTAAACCCTAAACCCTAACTCCTAAACCCTTAACCCTAAACCCTTAACCCTTAACCCTAACCCCCAAACCCTAAACCCTAAACCCTAACCCCCAAACCCTAAACCCTAACTCCCAAAGCTTAAACCCTAACTCCCAAACCCTAAACCCTGAAGCCTAACTCCCAAACCCTAAACCCTAAACCTTAAACCCTAAACCCTAACCCCTAAACCCTAAACCCTAAACCCTAACCCCCAAACCTTAAACCCTAAATCCTAAACCCTAACCCCCAAACCCTAAACCCTAAACCCTACCCCCTAAACCCAAACCACCAAACTCTAAACTCTAACCCCCAAACCCTGAACCCTAAACCCTAACCCTCAAACCTTGAACCCTAAACCCTAACTCCCAAACCTTAAACCCTAAACCCTAAACCCTACCCCCCAAACCCTAAGTCCAAACCACCAAAACCCTAACTCACAAACCCTAAACCCTAACCCTAACTCACAAACCCTAATTCCTAACTCACAAACCCTAAACCCTAAACCCTAACTCACCAAACCCCAAATCCTAAACCCAAACCATGAAATCCTAAACCTTAAATCCTATGAGTGTTTTCAGTAATATCATTTATTTAAGTAATAGTTTTAATTAGAATTCATAAGTAATAGTGGAATTGATAGTTGGGAGGGTGGTAGTGGGAGAAACGGAGAGTGGGAAAGTGGAGAAAGGGAGTGTGGGAGGGTGGTAGTGGGAGAAAGGGAGAGTGGGAGAGGGAGTGGGAATGGGGGCGGTGGGGGTGGGTGTGGGAGGATGGGAGTGGGAGTGGGAGAGGGAGTGGGAATGGGGGAGGTGGGGGTGGGGGTGGGAGAATGGGAGTGGGAGTGGGAGAGGGAGTGGGAATGGGGGAGGTGGGGGTGGGGTGAGGGTGGGAGGATGGGAGTGGGAGTGGGAGGGGTGGGGAGTGGGAGTGGGAGGATGGGAGTGGGAATGGGGGAGGTGGGGGTGGAAGTGGGAGGGGTGAGGTGGGAGGATGGGAGTGGGAATGGGGGAGGTGGGGGTGGAAGTGGGAGGGGTGGGGTGGGAAGATGGGGGAGGGAGTGGGAATGGGGGAGGTGGGGGGGTGGGAAAATGGGAGTGGGAGTGGGAGAGGGAGTGGGAGGATGGGAGTGGGAGGGGTGAGGTGGGAGGATAAGGGTCGGAGAATGGGAGTGGGAGTGGGAATGGGAGTGGGAATGGGGGGGGGAGGGGTGGGGGTGGGAGGATGGGAGTGGGAGTGAGAGGTGGAGGTGGGAGGATGGGAGTGGGTGGGAGAATGGGAGTGGGAGTGGGAGTGGGAATGGGGGAGGTGGGGGTGGGGGTGGGGTGAGGGTGGGAGTGGGAGTGGGTGGGGTGGGGTGGGAGGATGGGAGTGGGAGAGGGAGTGGGAATGGGGAAGGTGAAAGAATGGGCGTGGGCGTGGGAGTGGGAATGGGGGAGGTGGGGTGGGAGGATGGGGGTGGGAGTGGGAATGGGGTGGGAGGATGGGAGTGGGTGGGAGAGAGAGAGAAGATAATCTAATAGAGAGACCAATGGGAGAGGAGATAATGTTATAGAAGGACCAATGAGAGAGAAGCACTTAAAACCCTAGTTTTTCTTATATATACTCTCATTCTCTCATTGTTTCTCTCATTTCAACAAGGAAGAGCAAGAGGGGAAGAGGAAGAGCAAAAGCAAGGAAGAGCAAGAGGAGAAGAGGAAGAGCAAAAGCAAGCACAAGCAAGCACAAGCATAGATCTCAACTTGTTTCCAGGTACTTTTTTTAAAATTTGTATTCTTTGAAATTTTATTATAGAGAGAGAACTTAGAGAGAGAAAAGTGAAGGAAAGACTTTTAGAGAGAGAGTCTTGCTGCCTCGGCAGCAAAAGAGAGAGAGAGAGAAAGAGAGAGGGAGAGAGAGGAGAGAAGGGGGGGGGAAAGAGAGGGGAGAGAAAGGGGGGGGAGGGAGAGAAGGGGAGGGGAGGGGGAGGAGAGGGGGGGGAGAGGGAGGGGGGTGGGAGAGGGAGGGGAGGAGAGGGGAGAGAGAGAGGGAGGGCCGCTGCCGCAGCAGCGAGCGAGGGGGACGAGCATTTTCGGAGCAAAAACATACGAGCGATCTGAGCAGTGGACCTTTAGTTAAGTCTAATTTGATACCTTCAATATATATATTTTTTCAATAAACATCATATGCAAAAAAATAAAGTAAAAATAATATTTCTTCCAAACAATTTATAGTCAAATGGTCTAGAATCTCAAGAAGATTGAATTGAGAGACATGGATAGATTTCTATAAAAGGACCATTCAAACACACCAAAAGGTCACCAAAAACTATAGTGTGGTGAGTAATACATTGTTCATACACAACTCTTAAAGAAGCTGTGGGCAACAAAATACTGTTTACATACATATAGCTATATTGTGTCAAGCAAATGACTATCAAAATGCACCCAAAAAGTCAACACAAGCTACAATGGTCATACAATATTTGTATGCACCTATGCAAGTTCCTTTAATATAACCACAAGTAGAGATAAACACCCTTCTTAGCAAGCAGGTAGAGCTTGGTAGAGTTCTTGCCTACTTAGTGCAGATTGGTGAATGAACATGTGTATCTTCTCATCTAGACCCAAGTATTGCATATAAATGTAATACAGATGTTTGCATGGGATATATCTGTTTTGCCCTTGAGAATGGCCCATAAAGTCCAGACATGTGCATGATGGAAACACTGAAACCACAACATTGTACTTGCTCCCTTTTCTACGTGATCCTGGAGTGGAAACTAGGTACTCCACATGCTCTCTAGGGACAACTATATTAACACTGTGAACAACACATTCCAAGGAAATAGACTTAGCTATCCTTGTTCTCATTTCACATGTCACCTCAGTTACCCATTCCACAACCATGCCATCCCTTGTGCTCGGTCTACTTGTTAAATCAGCAGATTTGGCCCTAGTGCATTGCTTTTTTAATCTAAATCCTCCAGCTACTAATAACCTCATTTCTTCCTCATCCAGGCTTGTCCCTTTCTCAATAGGCCACTCCCTCGGCACCTCAGGTGGTTTTCCTTCAATGCAATTTGATGGTGTCCATGTGTGGTCCATGTTATCCCCACAAAACCAAATCAATTGCCTTCGAATGCCTGCTTTGGTGTTGATTCTCCCAAAAAAGCTAGGTGCAGGAACACCTCTCTTTCCCGTCCTACCCTTGTGATCTATCAATTTGTGGCATTTGATTCCTTTGTCCTCTAAGTATCCTTGACACCTCACCTCACTACCTGCATTAGTTCTTCTTATAGCCCACATAGTCTTGTGTACTACCTCTTCTTCAACATATTGATTTGTTTTCAAGATTGGCGTGGTATTTTGTTTTCTCTTTCTTGGCTGATTTACATACTGGTATTCTGGACGATGTGAATCATTTGCATACACTGCTTCTGAGAAAGATTTTGACCGCTTCCTTCTCACAGTCTTCAAATCACCCATACAATCTTGACCTCCAATAGTTGCATCCACCTTGCTAGCCACCTCATTACTGAGATCAATGAACTTGCATGAGTTGCTCCCTATGTCCCCATAAGAGTGCCTTCGAGATAGCTTTTCCAAACTAGGTCCACAACCCAAGTGTAGTCCCTTTAGATATTCTGTGTATCTTGCAGTTTGCAGCAAAGCACCCGTCATATCTGTCTCACAAGCATTTTTTAGTGTGACATATTTCACTCCGTCATTCGATGCCAACCAACTTCCATGGACTGACTCTGCAAGGTTGGCTCTAGGAACTAAAAACTGGTCAGATCCCTCCATGCCCTGTGCCACAACATAGATTAGTTTCCAATAATCAAAAAACAATAAAGTTGTGAATGAAATAACAATAGACCTACCTTGAGAATGTATTCTCCCCAATGAGCCACTCTTGCATGCCACCACACAATCCATGTTTCTAAAATGGAGATGTCCTTCTTATGTGCATGATGCTTGAACCACGAACGGAGGTTTTTCAACTCGATGTCTGCAGCTTCTTGAGATGGAGCATTCTTCCACTGTCTACACCTTAGCTTGAACTCCTCACGATCAAATGATGGAAGGAACTTAGCATGGTTTTCCAAGCTTTGCTCCCAATGGAATAAGCAAGATCTCTCTTTTTCTTTGAGCACCTTATTGGCATCACCATTGAATACCATTCTAATTGCACGCCAATTTGCTTGTGCCTCATCAGCCATAAACCCTTTAAATTGAGGCTTTGGGAATCCCTCCTTCTCCATGACTCTATTTAACATTTCC
The DNA here is from genome assembly GCF_047967505.1 of Dipteris shenzhenensis. Classification (NCBI taxonomy): domain Eukaryota; kingdom Viridiplantae; phylum Streptophyta; class Polypodiopsida; order Gleicheniales; family Dipteridaceae; genus Dipteris; species Dipteris shenzhenensis. The sequence continues at coordinate 35,060,393 of NC_141628.1, read as the reverse complement.
CAAAAAAGGATCTGGGCTTCTGTATCCTCAACCTTGAAATCCCCAATAGCAATAGTCTGTAGCTCTTGAACAAAAGGGTTGTAAACATGGCATGCCATTGTATTCCAATCATGCATACGTTTGACAAAATCAAAGCAAACCCAGCACGATCCTAACTCTCCACCTGGCCTCATCTTGTTCACTAGATCAACACCACTACCATGTCCCTTGGTAGACATCTTGAAAACATGACATCTTTCAAATGAAGAAAATTCAAGTTGTCCAGGGAACACCATGCTCTGAAAATAATCATATACACACTTTCTTTTCAGTTGTAAAAGAGCATCATAACCATCTGCAAAGGATCCACTTTCAATTTGGGCCTCCCTTTTCCAACGTGCGAGCCTACAGTTAAGAACATGTAGCATCAAAATCCCATTACTTATTTTTCAAAAAAACTTGAGTACTTTTAATCACATTAAAAGGACAAGTATGCACATACCTTCTCTTGTCCAAAGTTGGAGTAATCTTCTCTAGTAATGATGTCAATTCAGCATCACTCATGGCTTTCGGATCATCTTGAATGACGGCATCCAATATTATTTTCTTCGCTAATGTTTTTTGCAAGGCTTTAGGTCTTCCCATCCCATCTATTTGTATGAGCTTAGTCAACCTAGCCTTAACTTCCTTCACAGCACCTCTAGAACTTCCTTCACCAACGGGATGCAAATGATACCCTGAGTGTATAACACACCTCTTAAATTGTGTATCACCCTTGGGGTGTGGGTAACATAAGAATAGCCTACATGGGCACTCTTGCTCGCAGAAAGGACGAGCACCACAATGCAAACACTTAAGAGTACTATTTTCGCCAACATATGATCTTTGAGGACACACTCGTGAAAGTCTCCCTTGCCAATGCTTCTCATTGGCCTCTTTGGTTCTCTCCAAGTAAGGACAAAATATGTTTTTGCATTGTAGATGCCCACCACATCTTCGAATTCTAACTAAACCATCAAATCCTGTCATATTACTTGTTATATCATCCGTCCAAACATGGCTGTCGTATTTGGTTTCTGTCCCCTCAGCACGGTTAGGGAGGTCCGAAGCGGGAAGCTCAAACAAAATATTGCCATCATACTTTACTGGAAGTGCATCAACTTCTTGTATTGTTGTTACAATGTCCATAGCTTTTTTGAGTGCACTTCTTGCAGGAAGGTTTTTCAAGAGAGGAACCAAACTCATGGTCTTATCGGATTGTTCATCTACTTGTTTTTTATCCGACACTTCCTTACTGATTTCTGTCAAAAGCTTTACACCTCTAAAAATGAAGGTGGTTCCAAACTGAGTGTCAAGATGAAACAAGGACTCCTCACCTACAAAGGGAACCTCAAAGGACAAGTCGTCACACTTGCTATCAAGTAGTTGATGCAAAGAGATTGAGCTAGGTGAAAGTCCAAATGCTAAGTGAAGGTATTCCCTACTAATGCGTGCAACACCATTCGTTGTTGCAACTTGCAGTGTCTTCGACCTATTGTCATTGGACACAATTGCAAAATCCATTGAAGGAGGAAGGTCGAAGGGAAACGGAAGTGGAAGAAAGGAGGGAGAGGAAGAAGAAGAGGCAGAGGCAAAGAAAGAGAAACTAGTTCAGAGAAAGAGAAGGGGAGGCAGAGAAGACTAGTTTCGTTGGCACTAGTTTCGCTGGCGAAACTAGTGAACACGCCTACGCCTACGCCTACGCCCACGCCCACGCCTACGCCCACGTCCACGCCTAGTTTCGGTGAACACGCTCACGCCTACGCCTACGCCTACACCTACGCCCACGTGCCTACGCCCACGCCTACGCCTACGCCTTCACTAGTTTCACTGGCGAAACTAGCCAGCGAAACTAGTGTTCACTAGTTTCGCCAGTTTCGCCAGCGAAACTAGTGTTCACTAGTTTCGCTGGCGAAACTAGTGGCATGGCGAACTAGTTTCGCCAGCGAAACTAGTGTTCACTAGTTTCGCTGGCGAAACTAGTGGCGTGGCGAACTAGTTTCGCCAGCTAAACTAGTATTCACTAGTTTCGTTAGGAGCATCTGTTGTGTTTCCTGCCGTCGTTAGTTTGAGTTTTCTCTAGTTTGCTATCTCTAATATGTTTCGTTTTGTTTCTAACAGTCTGCAATCATGTATCTCATGTACTATACTAACGAAAATGGCGAGAATGTTTACACGTTGCAGGTATTTCCTCTGAAGTATAAATATTTTGGCGGGTCGGTTTTGCCCGTAATCTGTTTGTGTCTGTTGTCAAATTCTTAGGGATGCTAGTTTTCATAATGCTTTTCGGGCCAATGCCTACGCCTTCACTAGTTTCGCTGGCGAAACTAGTTCGCCACTATTTTCAGTGGTGAAGTTCACAACTAGTTTCGCCAGCGAAACTAGTTGTGAACACTAGTTTCGAAACTAGTGTTCACTAGTTTCGCTCAAAACTAGTTGTGAACACTAGTTTCGAAACTAGTGTTCACAACTAGTTTCGCTGGCGAAACTAGTTCTGAACACTAGTTTCGAAACTAGTATTCACTAGTTTCGCTGGCGAAACTAGTTCACCACTGAAAATAGTGGCGAACTAGTTTCGCCAGCGAAACTAGTGAACACTAGTTTCGCTGGCGAAACTAGTCTAGTTTCGCCAGCGAAACTAGTGTTCACTAGTTTCGCTGGCGAAACTAGTTCACCACTGAAAATAGTGGCGAACTAGTTTCGCCAGCGAAACTAGTGAACACTAGTTTCGCTGGCGAAACTAGACTAGTGTTCACTAGTTTCGCCAGCGAAACTAGTGTTCACTAGTGTTCTCTGTCTTGCTGCCCATGTGAAGCTCTGTCTCCTCCATCGTTCCCTTCTCCCTCCTCCCCCTTGTTGCATTTGTAGATCTAGGCTGCCTTCTTCCGCCTTACCTCGCTTAATTCTCCATTAGCTGGATTTTGCTCGAAATAGTTTCCCTTTCACTAGTTTCGCTCAAAACTAGTTGTGAACACTAGTTTCGAAACTAGTTTCGCTGGCGAAACTAGTTCTGAACACTAGTTTCGAAACTAGTATTCACTAGTTTCGCTGACGAAACTAGTCTAGTTTCGCCAGCGAAACTAGTGTTCACTAGTTTCGCTGGCGAAACTAGTTCACCACTGAAAATAGTGGCGAACTAGTTTCGCCAGCGAAACTAGTGAACACTAGTTTCGCTGGCGAAACTAGACTAGTGTTCACTAGTTTCGCCAGCGAAACTAGTGTTCACTAGTGTTCTCTGTCTTGCTGCCCATGTGAAGCTCTGTCTCCTCCATCGTTCCCTTCTCCCTCCTCCCCCTTGTTGCATTTGTAGATCTAGGCTGCCTTCTTCCGCCTTACCTCGCTTAATTCTCCATTAGCTGGATTTTGCTCGAAATAGTTTCCCTTTCACTAGTTTCGCTCAAAACTAGTTGTGAACACTAGTTTCGAAACTAGTTTCGCTGGCGAAACTAGTTCTGAACACTAGTTTCGAAACTAGTATTCACTAGTTTCGCTGGCGAAACTAGTTCACCACTGAAAATAGTGGCGAACTAGTTTCGCCAGCGAAACTAGTTCACCACTGAAAATAGTGGCGAACTAGTTTCGCCAGCGAAACTAGTGAACACTAGTTTCGCTGGCGAAACTAGACTAGTGTTCACTAGTTTCGCCAGCGAAACTAGTGTTCACTAGTGTTCTCTGTCTTGCTGCCCATGTGAAGCTCTGTCTCCTCCATCGTTCCCTTCTCCCTCCTCCCCCTTGTTGCATTTGTAGATCTAGGCTGCCTTCTTCCGCCTTCCCTCGCTTAATTCTCCATTAGCTGGATTTTGCTCGAAATAGTTTCCCTTTCCAGCTAGCTGCCCGCGCCTTTGGAAGCTTTGGGCATCATCCGCAGGCTCTCTAAAGCAGCGCTCATAGGAATTCTTCCCTTCTCTCTGTCAAGTTTTTCTCTTTGTCACAGGTGGAGTTTTTTTTCCATCTGCATTCTTCTCCCTCAACACTTCCAAAAAACAATGAAAGATCCTTTTCTCCCGTTGTGATTGCCACTATTAGAATCTTAGGGGTGGCATTCCTCCTTCTCAGTTGAGTTCATCTTGCGGGTGTTTCGCAGACTTAGAGGCCGAAATCCGAGAGAGGTAGATGAACAAAATGAAGCATCTTCTCTGTTTGATTACTACTTTGGCTGACTGCTTTGTTTCTGAGTTGGGTTGCCTAACTTGAAGATTTCCAATAGTTGTTTCTCGCGCAGTCCGTCGAAATCGCTGCCTGTTGCTCACATTTCCGAGATGCTTGTTTTGTAGTCGTATGTCATGCTTGAGTGCTTTAGCTGGATTTATTATGTTTGTTGTCTGCGTCTTTTGTGACTGTCGGCTAGTGCTGATGGGCATTTAACTTTGTTGTAGTCCGTGGCTGCATATGTTACCATGGGCGTTGAAGCTCGCCAATGTAGTTGTTGCGAAGCATCATCGTCCATCGTTGTTGTGGCAGCTGTTATCTCGTGCATTCTTGGGTTTGTTTTTCTCTTTGTCACGTTGCCTCCTTATCTCTGTCAGGATCGCTTGAGTTGCTTTGGTGACGCCTTGGAAGAATTGGCGCACAAATCAGTACAGATAGGATTTTTTTTGCGTCTCTGTCAAGCTGCCTCCTTGGCTCTGCGAGGATCGCTTGAGTTCCGTTGGTGAGGAAGAATTGGCAGCACGAATCAGCGCAAATAGGAAATTTTCGCGTCTCTGCGACATCTGCATTCTTGACTCCCCCCTCCATCACTTCGTCTCCTCCGGTCTCGCGCTTCGCAAACGCCTACGCCCTCGCCGTTCCCACCGCCCTTCTCCTATCTTAGGTCATGTCTCCTACCTCGACAATTCTGGCACCGAAGTCTACCTCTCTGCCCTCGTCGGCTCATCTTCACCCTCGACACCGGTAGCGAGCTCTGTTGGACGTTTAAGCTGCAATGCGCAGACGGCTCGCATGAAGTTGGCTACCTGTCTGCCACAGAAAGAGCGCAACATCTTCTTGTGCAAGCTTCTCCTCCAAATTCCAAAGAGCGCAACATCAGACAAAGTCGAACCGTGGTACAAAATTTTCGTCCGTCAACGGAGGTTCATTCTGTTTGTATTTCCGTCAACGGAGGTTCATTCTGTCTGTATTTCTGAACGATGATGTGGCGTCTCTCCCGGTTCTGTAACGTGCAATCTGCGCACGTTTCGCAAGCTTCTGTGTTTTTCTATTTCGCAAATGCCTGCAAGTTCCCGTTCTATTTCATTGCAAGTGTTAATCCTGTGTTCTTTTGTCGCTAGAAATGGTGCAAGTCACGAGTGCATTCTTTCAATACTTCATGAATTCGAGAAACTTCTCAGATTTTTATTCGAAAAAGGTCATTAAAACACAGCACGATGTTGCTTCCAAGCTCTGAGCCAAAACTTGAATCTAAACACTAGAGACCCACATGCATCACGTTAGAGCGGAGAGCTACAACCACTGCCCCATCTTCTGTCAGAATGAGGTGCTAGAAGAAGGTAGTAGACTCTGACCAACATGATTCGGGTGAGCTTGAGTTTGTTTGGCGAAGTCTCGCAATCTTGGTAAGAAGCAATCAACTTGCAAGCATTACTTGCACCAAATCAAAAGGTAGAGGCACCAATATGAATCAAGGCGCTTCAGGCGTTCAAATTGCGCAACTAGGTTGAAGGATAACTCTTGCTCTAGAAATTCCCAGGTGATCCATACCACAACAGAGAATTCGTCAACAAGTAGCAACGATCAAAAGCGAGATCTTTCACTCAGATTTAGCATCACAGATTTATTTTTTATCAAGCCATCAATCTTAGTCCTCTTCATCATCAAAGTCGTGAATAGTTCGCGTGTTGGCCTCAGATCTTGAGTTGCGCCTTCATTTTGACCTTCGTCACGTTTTGTCGGAATGTTCGCTGAGAGAAGATGGCCTTGCTTGAACATGTGACTCACCCCTGCCTATCCATCGCCAGCGTTCAAGATATCAGGACGGGCAGCCACTTCGACTCTAGTTTTTATAAAGTCTTGATAGTTTTTGGGGGGGGGAGTTGGCGAGCCAGTCTCCCTTGTCGCTCGTTTGTCCTGTGCAAAGTCTCATAAATCCCTTCGTTCACTAGTTTCGCTGGCGAAACTAGTTTCGCCAGCGAAACTAGTGTTCACTAGTGTTCACTCAGTCCTTCCTCTTCCTCTTCATCACTCAGTCCTTCCTCTCTCTCCCTCCATACTCCCTTCATCACTCGTCCTTCCTCTTCCTCCATGCTCCCTTCATCACTCGGTCCTTCCTCTCTCTCCATGCTCCCTTCATCACTCGTCCTTCCTGTCTCTCTCCTTCCCTCTCCCTCCAAGGCTCGCTTCCACCTATCTCTCCATCCACGCTAACCACCAAGGCTCCTTTTCACCTGTCTCTCTGTCCAAGCTAATCAACAACGCAAAGAAATTAATCAACGCTAGTTCTTTTTTCGCCAACGCTAGTCCTTCTTGTCTCTCTTTTTTCGCTTCTCCACTCACTTCCTTACGCTTCTGTTGTTGTGGCTTCCTTACGCTTCTCCACTCACCATAGCCTTGGCTTCCTTACGCTTCTTTTTTGGGAATCAGTCTGAATTTCCATGCTTTCTTCTGTTCAGCTGAATTTCTCCCGTGCCTTCACTCTGTCATTTTTCAGATGGTTACACTCTGTCATTTTTCATTTAATCATTTCAAAGATGGTTTCACTATGTCATTTATTTGTTTTTCTTCTTGTGCAGGTGAGCTTATTGAAAGTTGTGCAACAAATGCCTCCAGTAAGTTTGGATTCTTTTTCTTTTTCTAGTTGCATTTCACCTTTGCATTTTTGCAAATCTTGTAATTGAGTTCTTCAAATGTGTAGAGAAAGAAACGTGATGTGTCTAGTCCTATCACAAGGAAAGGAAAGGAAGAAGCAAGAGTCAGAGGTCAAGAATGAACTGAAGGAGCTTGAGCAAGTTGACATTGAAAATGATATTGAGGATCCTGAGGACAACAAGGATAAAACTATAGATGAACCATCCAACAAAGTAGGAGTTAAAGATGATGTGGAGGATATCATTCCAGAGTGTGTTGAGAGACCTTCAGGTGCAGATATTTTAGAGCTTCTTACAGTAACTAAAGAAATTCCACCTCCTCGAATTCCCTTGTGTCGTTGTCTCATAAACCCAGTTGTGCGTCAAATTAGGAATGATTTGACCATTTTGAAAAGAGCATTTGAAATAGAGGGATACATTCCGACAAAAGGATCTTTTATTCTATCTATCAAAATGCCTGATGGGTCTTTCAAGGATGTTGATGATGTCACAAGAGAACGTTGGGACAAGAATTGGAGCTTAGTTAATGATGAGTTTGAATCAGAGATAATTGGCACACCATGGAGCTTTCTATCAAACAAAATGTTCTTCGTGTGGGAAGGAAATCATCGTACAGCATCTTGGATGGAAAGCATAGAAGAGCTTTACACAAATATCAAGTCTAGACACATTAGAGTGCAAGCTCAAGTTATTGAACCGGAAGCAAAGGATGAGCTTAAGCTTGTTGCTGCTCTGCAAAGATTTAACTTGTAAGCCTTGTTGTTTATGTTTTCTATATTGAGATGGTAAGTGCTTGTAAATGAAACCAATTTTGATCCATTTAAGTCAATGGTTGCAGGCTTAATGAAGATGCAATTGTTGTTACTAATCTCAAGGATTATTTGTACCACACAAGCACACTCGTATCTTGTGATGCTCAATATTTTACTCAGGATTTTAGTGAGGAGGAGAAAAAAGCTATTGAGTTGGCAAGACAGAAAGAGATTGGAAGTGGACGAAGGGTGTGGTATCCCCTCACCCAAACTATTCTTGGGAGGATGGTATTTGCTGTAAGTATTAGTTCTTTAGTTTATATATTTTCTTTTTTTGTGACTTTGCTTTGTGTTCCAATAACATTATGATGAGATTATCTGTTTATGTTGAAAGGGGAAATGGAAATCAGATTTTGAGGCTCAATGCAAGAAATTGCATTCTTCCATGCCAAAGGATGAGAGAGAGTCCAAGATTCATGAGATTAAAAAGACTGTGGGAGCAACATATCGAAGAAAAATTACACGGGTAAGTTTTCAATTTACCAAATTTTGTATTTATAGATCACAAATTTGAATTTGTAGTCCACAAAATTCTACGTTTTATATCTCAGATATTTGAATTTATAGTTTGCAAATTTGAATTTATAGTTTTCAAATTCTAATTTTACAACTCATAAACCATAATATATGATTTGAAAATTATAAATCTATAGTTACAACTTGCAAATTTTTAGTCTCTCAATAGTCAATCCTTCCCATGGCAAGGAGTGGTTTAATATCCTTTGGAATTTACCATTTGAGGATACATCAATGAAGATCACTTTGGAGAAGCTTTACCAAGTATCAATTGCAACCTGTTCCAAGGCAAAGCAACTATCTATTCTTTCTCTTCTTGGTGCAGATGACAATCTAAAGGAGAGTTATGGGATGCCTATGACTGACCATGGTTTCATACCTTGGCTTGCAAAAGAAGTATGGATGGACCATGTGTTGGCAGATGCTGGGCGATTGCTTGACCAAGTGATGAAATCATCAAGCATTGAGGGTGCAGCTACACTTCCAGACAGTCCTTCTATTCTGGAATACTTTGATGGCATTATAGTGAGACACAGGCCTTTTTTGTTTGAGCCTTTTGCTTCATTGATGACAGTTGCTGTTGTTCCATCTAAGCAAGTTGATCTTACAAATGCCAGCAGACGATTGGTTTACAGGTGCGTTTTGGCTTTCGTTTTCAATTGAAAGATATCTTTGTAATACCTTGCATTCTCTTATATTATCCTAAAAATCATTTAGGTATCTCCATTATCTGGCTGCAAATAAGAGTCTTAAGGTGGTACCATCCATTTGCAAGGCTTGGACTATGCTTGCACCTGCTACTTACTGCATGTACACCTCTCATATTTTTAGAGAGAATAAGCATAAGGATGGTCATATATTGCTTACGGAGTGGGAAAGGAAGCACTGCCCTTGGTGGATCGAGATGAAGGCTGGAACATGTATCGAGGAAGAGAAGGAAACTTATGATCGCCATTTAAAAGATGAGTGCAAGTCAAACTCGGGTTCGTCGGGCAACATGGATGAGGCACAAAAGAAGAGGCTTGAAGAGGAGCAAAAAGCAATAGTAGAAAAGCAAAAGGCAAGTCATGTGACTCCAAATAACAAACGAGGTGGAAGACCTAAACCAACGGGCACTTCTAACACAGGTCTATTTTCTTATAACTCTTTCTTTCATGTTTCAAAGTGATTAGAAGCTTCCTACAAATTTAATTTAGGATTCTTTGTTATTGTAGACAATGATCCACGAAAGGAGGAGTCTCTTCTTAGCAAGAAAGTGTGTAATACGGATATGGTTTATGTTCCTTTGTCCACTTTCTCATCATTTGCAACTCGTATCTCACAAGAGAACTACAAAGTTTGGGAGTATGATTATGTATCACTTGGAAAAGAAGTTAAGCAATACAAGTATGATGGGGCTTTTCAAATCATAAGAAATTTTTACCATGAACTTGGTGGCATGAAGAAGTCACGCAATGGAAAAAATGCTGCATGGAGTGTGGATTTTTGCTTGATTGACCTTCCTACAGGATCAATAGTGAGTGGAATCAAGGGTGGAATCCCTGGATGGAACATTCTAAATGAGGAGCATATCTCATGCTCACTTGCTATTGCTTCATCTGTGATGGATGATTATGGATGGACATTGGTGATGTGTTCACCTGTATCCACTTCATTCGTTGAGCGTTTGGCAAGACAAATGAGACTAGAGGTTTCTTGTAGGTGAGCAATATATCACAGTTGATAATGTCTGTTTATGTGAATTGCATTCAGCTATTGGTATCTTATAGTTAGTACATGTAGATGGATCGTGGAGACAGGAGATTGCATTGATGTTGCGGATAATGTTGGCTTTGGTGTCAAGGTATGTCATTTGGCTATTTACATGATTGTCATGTTCTTGTTTGTTCGTATTTTAGTATTCTCCATTAACTTTTTCAATCTATGTTTTATGTAGATTACTGCCTTTCAAATCCTATTGTTCTCTAGGATTGGCAAGAAGGCACATCACTATCTTGATAGGGCAAATAAAGTTTCCCAATCCCTTAAGGTGTGCATGGACAATTATTTCATCACTCATTACTTGCCTTCAAGTGTACGGTGCATAAAAGAGGGAAAGGGTGGACAGTGGCGTGGTGGGTTGGAGAAGAGTAGCTCCATGATGTTGATGTTCATGGAGTTGTTGTGTCCGATTGGAGGCTCTGTGCTTGAGCTTGGTGCAGGTACAGCACCTGGGATGAAAGCAGCAATTCACTCAGGACGTCCATGCATGGCAGTGGACAATGACAAAGAGATTTGCATAGGATACTTAGAAGGCATGCTTAGAGACAACTTCACAGAGGCAGGGCCTTCAAGTGTGAATCAAGCAGTCCTCATGATAGATGATGAGGAGACAGACTATGACTTTGATGCACCTCTTGATTAGTGAGTAATTTATTTGATCTATGTGTATAATTTAAGCATGGTTAGATACTGACTAATTGAGCTTAGTGTTCTGCCTTGCTATGCAGAAGATGTGGCTACCCAAATGGCAGGAGATAGCACATTCGATTATGAGTTGGTGGAGAGGCATCATGGGCATCTAGACTACATAGATGACTTGGCTAATGAGGTCTAGAGAGCATGTCCTGGCTTTTTATGGATTGATGCAAAACTTAATTTCTCATGTTTTCATTATCATCTCATGTAGACCTGGTTTCTTATGGATGGATAGCCATTACCTTCTTATGCAAACCTTAACTTCTTATGGATTGATAGATTATGGCTTCTGAATCATGTGATTTTAATGGTCTTTGACCTAATAATATGAACATGTCATAGTTGTTTTGGAAATGTATGGCAAGTTGTAATTTTTAGGTTTGAATTTTTAGGTGAATTCATAGTTTACATCTTTGATTGTTAAAATATATATCCATCCCTCTATTGAGTTTCGAAAGACTAAAAACAAATAATTGTTGGCAATCTCACAAGCTTGAGGGGAGGTATTAATAAGCATATCTACTTAAAAGTGAACAATGCCACTAGTCCTAATTTTGTTGGCATGTTGAGGCTTATAGAAAATACAATGAATGTGCAAATATAATACACACAATTGCATCATGAGAGCATTCAAACCAAGGGTATATGTCTTTGGCTCTTTGTACCTTGGTACATGCATGCAGCTAATATGAGAGCTGTCGATTGAGGTTTTTAAAAAAAGATATTCCATAAAAAAACATTCATTCAAGTATAACTCCATTGAGTGTTGCTCGGATAATCCGCTCAAGGGTTTCCGCTCATAATATGTACGCACCCGCGAGCGAGGAGGGGGGGAGAGAGAGAAGGGGGGGCGCGGTAGCGAGAGAGAGGGGGAGGGAGAGAGAGAGGGGGGGGCCGCTGCCGCGACAGCGAGAGAGGAGGGGGAGAGAGAGAAAGGGGGGGCGTGACAGCGCGAGAGAGAGGGGGGGGAGAGAGAGAGAGGGGGGGAGGCCGCTGCCGCGGTAGCGGGGAGAGGGAGGGGGGGGGAGAGGGAGGGGAGGGGAGGGGAGCGAGAGAGGGGGGGCCACTGCCGAGAGAGAGGGGGGGAGGCCACTGCCGCGGCAGCAGGGAGAGCGAAGGGGGGGGGAGAGGGGAGCGGAGGGGAGGGGAGCGAGAGAGGGGGGGAGGCCGCTACTGCGGCAACGGGGAGAGGGAGGGGAGGGGAGGGGAGCGAGAGAGGGGGGGGAGGCCACTGCTGTGGTAGCGGGGAGAGGGAGGGGGGGGAGGCCGTTGCTGCGGCAGCGGGGAGAGGGAGGGGGGGGAGGGGAGGGGAGGGGAGCGAGAGAGGGGGGGAGAGAGAGAGGGGGGGGAGGCCGTTGCCGCGGCAGCAGGGAGAGAGAGAAGGGGGGAGGCCGCTGCCGCGGCAACGAGGAGAGGGAGGGGGGCGGGAGAGAGAGAGGGGGGGGGAGAGAGAGGGGGGGGGGAGAGGGGAGGGGAGGGGAGGGGAGCGAGAGAGGGGGGGGAGAGAGAGAGGGGGGGGAGGCCGCTGCCGTGGTAGCAGGGAGAGGGAGGGGGGGGGAGAGAGAGAGAGAGGGGGGGAGGCCGCTGCTGCGGCAGCGGGGAGAGGGAGGGAGGGGGGAGAGGGGAGGGGAGGGGAGCGAGAGAGGGGGGGGAGGCCACTGCCGCGGCAGCGGGGAGAGGGAGGGGAGAGGGAAGGGGGGGGGAGGGGAGGGGAGTGAGCGAGGGAGGGGGGGAGGGAGAGCGAGAGAGGGGGGGAGGGGAGGGGAGGGGGGGAGGCCGCTGTCGCCGCGGCGGAGGGAGGGGGGGAGAGAGAGAGGGGGGGCTGCTGCCGTGGTAGCGAGAGAGGAGGGGGGGAGAGAGAGGAGGGGGGGGCCGATGCCGCAGCAGCGAGAGAGGAGGGGGGGAGAGAGAGAAGGGGGGGCGCGGCAGCGAGAGAGAGGGGGAGGGAGAGAGAGAGAAGGGGGGTGAGGCGCGACAGCGAGAGAGAGGGGGGAGAGAGAGAGGGGGGTCGCTGCCGCGGCAGCGAGAGAGGAGGGGGGGGAGAGAGAAGGGAGGGGGCGTGGCAGCGAGAGAGAGGGGGAGGGAGAGAGATAGAGGGGGGGCCGCTGCCGTGGCAGCGAGAGAGAAGGGGGGTAGAAAGAGAGAGAAGGGGGGGAGGCACGGCAGCGAGAGAGGGAGGGGAGAGAGAGAGAGGGGGGGCGGCTGCCGCGGCAGCAAGAGAGAGGGAGGGGAGGAGAGAGAGAGAGAGAGAGTGGGGGGAGAGAGAGATAGGGGGAGGCCGCTGCCGCGGCAACGAGAGGGAGAGAGGGGGGGAGAGAGAGAGAGGGGAGGGGAGACCGGTGCGCGAGAGAGAGGGGAGGGGAGATAGAGAGAGGGGGGAGGCCGCGGCAAGTGAGAGAGAGTGGGGAGCGCAAGTGAAGAGAGAAAAGGTGAGAAGAGAGTGGGAGAGAGAGAGAGGGGGGGGAAATGAAGAGGAGGGGAGAGAGTAGACTAAGATGAGAGGAAACGTAGACTAGAGCGGAGAGGAAAGATAGAGAGAGAAGAGTGAGAGAGATGGACTAGAGATGAAAATTTAGAGAGGGAGGACACAAGAGAAAGTACGATTGAGATAGAAAATCTTACCAATGAAGAGGAGAAATGAGTGGACGACGATCGAGAAGAGATAAAGGAGATCTTTTGATGCAAGAATTTGGGAGCTACGATCAATGAGGCATATTAGAGGAGATTGGTGTGTGATTTAGTCGAAACTTAAACAAACAAAACTATAAACCTTGGTGTTTGATGAAAATTTAGAGAGGAAGGGCACAAGAGAAAGTAAGATCGAGATAGAAAATCTTACCAATGAGGAGGAAAAATGAGTGGGTGACGATCAAGAAGGCGACGATCAAGAAGAGATAAAGGAGAGATGTTAAATTGATGGAAGAATTTGGGAGCTACGATCAATGAGGCATATTAGAGGAGATTGGTGTGATTTAGTCGAAACTTAAACAAACAAAACTATAAACCTTGGTGTTTGAAAAGAGAAACGTGTGGAAACTAGAATTTCAAATTTCCCGCCTTTTTTTAAACTATGAATCCTTGTGTTTGAAAAGATAAACGTGTGAAAACTTGAAAATTGTGATAAAAGAGAACCTTGTGTTTGAAAAGACAAACGCGTGGAAACTTGAAAAGTGTGAAAAGACAAATGTATGCGAAAAGGAAAACTTGTGGAAACTTGAATTTTAAAATTTTCTTTGTTTTTGAATTTAAAATAAGTTTCACTTTTATTTTCAATTTACTAGTTTAATTTAAACTATAATGCATTTTGTTTTGGAATATAGAAAGTATAATTTTAATTTTATTACATTTTAAATTAAAATTTTAAAAGTAGTTTAACTTACATTCGTTATTATTACTTTAATTTATTTCTTTTTAGGGAGAATTAATATATTCTTCTAGGCAAATATTAAATTTTTAATTTTAAGTCTTATTTTCTTTATTTTACGTTATTTTTTCATAAACTTTAAGTTAAATTGAATTTATTTATATTTCAAATTTTGTTAAATTAATTTGAATTAAAAAAGAGTTTGGGGGTTTGGGTTTAAGGTTTGGGGATGAGGGTTTGGGGTTTCGGAGTCAGGGCTTAGGGTTTGGGGTTAGGGATTAGGGGTAAGTAACTTAGTTTTTGAAAATATAAATTTTATCTTTTTTAAACTCACAACCTTAGCGTATTAAAAAGAATAATGGAAAACAGATTATTTTTTGCTTTTAATTCGCAACCTAAGGATATTAAAAAGAACAATGGAAAAGAAATTATTTCTTGCTTTTCTTCGCATCGACGGTTGGTGTAGTCTAGATTAGCATAGATTAGTTTGTCCTTAGAGGAGAGAACTCCAAAAAAACCAATCAAAGCCATGCTCAAAATTTCCCGACTAGTTCCTAATCGGAGTCAGTCCATTCGTTCACATTCGGTTTCACAGTCACAACAACCCTACCATTTAAGCAACGATTAAGGTTTTTAAACTTTCAAGATGATTGAAAGTTGTATCAGTGGACATGACAGATTACAGTTGAATCAGTTAAGGGACTAGACATAGCAGATTATATTTGTACCAGTTGTGGCAGTTGACAGAGCATTTTACACTTATATCAGTTGCGGGAGTTGACAGAGCATTTTGCACTTATATATGACAGACTTCAAATTTGTATTCAGAGATCATTGTAAATCCTTTTTTTTTTTCACATTTATGCTCTAAGCCTTGTAAAGCCTTTTAGGCTATTCCCAAAGCATTTATGCTCTAAGCCTTGTAAAGCCTTTTAGGCTATTCCCAAAGCATGAAATTGACACTTATATGATTGGGAAGAATAAAAACTTGAGGTGTATTAATGGGACTCATTGTACTTTTGATTTTTTAAAGTAATTGTAGTTTGTCAAAGTATCTAAAATTTGTGTTGTGCTTGAATGTAGGATGGATCTTGAGGCTACAGCAATTGTCAATGGTATGACACTGAAATACAATGGAAGAATTTATGCCCCAAAGGACTTCACAAACTGGACAGTTGTTGACACAACAAAGAAAGGATGGTTCTTGGTCTTAAGTAAAGGAAATCTCATTCTAGTGATGACAAAGAGAGAGTTGGAGAAAGATGAGTGGGCATCAAATGTATCTTTCTCAAAGACCAATTTGATTCAAGGGGGCACCTTAGTAGGAATAAAAATTGAAAAAGATAGCAGTACAATGATGATTTACACAAAGTCAAGAATGAGCAACAGATCGTTTCTTCTTTCTAAGAAAGATGCAATGCACTTTGTGATGCCGCCGCCAAAAGCACCTAGATTTCCTGAATTGGTTCCTGCATTGGAGATCCTTCAACATGTGTGGGAGGAATTTCCCATTGAGGAAGCAAGAAAAATGCAGTCAAAGATTATCCTTGAATACTTTCAGGGTGTCATCGAACAAGGTTCAACTTCATTGGAGGGACCTAAGGTGCAAGAATCCACACATGAGAAAGGAAGTGATGAGACACGCCATGTAGACCTGGTTCATGGTAATACAAATGAGAGAGGAAGTGGAGTGGATGAGACAGAACACAATGTAGCAATGGATGAGGGTCTTGTACACGTGGGAGACCGGACATGCACATGCATCTCAGACAGAAATTGAATTGAGTGAGACACGACATGCATCAGATAAGACAGGACATGCACACACATCTCTTGTTCATGGTATTACTCACTTAGATGGTGTAACTCATGAAGTTGATGGAATAATAGAACAAGTGAAGCCCTTAAGTATACCTGAAGTTGAGGCAATAGAAGAAGAAGTAGGGCGATCCAAAGCAGTTCACATTGAGCCCCTAAAAAATAAACCTCGACGTCAAATGCAAAAGGCAAGTACTTCACGAGCTACAGTTCCAAGTCCTATAACTGGAAAAAGAGGTCGTTCATATACAAAGAAAGGGCAAAGAAGAGAAGAGGAAGAACATGAAGAGGATGCGGAGGGTCTTGAAACGGAGTCAGATCTAGAAGCAGAAATGTTATCAATGAAAAACCTAAATCTTCGCTTGAATGAGGTTGTGACAGATGACGATCCAGGATATATATGGGGCCAGAAGACTCAAGTTATACATGCTTCAACAGTGGTCAAAGCAAGTGTCTTCACCAACAGCAGGACCTTAGATACAGCCTATGCTGAAAAGATTTTTCAGGCTTTGATTGATGGAAAAAAACCAGTTGTTTCTAATTTGGTACTCCGTCCAAGGACATTTTGGCCAGTCATGGGAGATTATAGTCAATCCATCAATTTCTCTCAGCCTATAGATTTTGAGATGCAATTCACTAAGTTCCTCGGAAAACAAGTTCCCTCACTTCAAGAAGGACAGAGTTCAGTGAATGATCCAGAACGACATATAAGGGATGCCAAGAGAAATTTCTTAGCTCATTGTACATTTGAGGCAATAGATGGTCAGCACTATGCCTATGCTTGTAATGAGGGCTCTAGAGATGCATACAAGAAAGGAGAAATTACTTATCAAACCTTCATGAGTGTGCCTCAATTTCACTACTATTCTGCATGCATTTGTATCTTTAAGAACGAGAAAAAATATTTGATTGAGTCGGAAAGACTTAATCATGACATTTATGCACTACGAAAAATCACCTCCACTTCAGAGATGTTGCTCAAAGCTAGGACCATATGGAAAACTTTTAATTCTCCTTTGACCACTCTCAAAAGAACTGCAACTAAAGTGGAAGCAGATAATCTTGTTGACTTCTACACATGCTTGAGTGCCATTGTACCAAGGGGAAAGCATGAAAGAGCAGAGGTCATTACAAGCTTTAAGACAGTAAGGGATAGGTATCAAGACTACACAAGCATACTTTTTCGTAGTGATGAAGTTTTTCATCAGATCAAAGACGTGTGTCTTGCATGTGAGAAAGGAGATGTCACATATGAGGCTCCATCATTGATTAAAGAGAAGGCAAAGAAGATTGAGAAAAAAGAGATGACAGCTCGGATGTGGAGGCCTTTAAGAAACTTACCAGACAAATGCGCAAGTCTTGCTGCAGAGAAATTAATGTCCAAAGAATGGTTTTTGGGCAAAAAGGATAAAGATCATTGCATGGAAGATTGCATCATCCAACAGGTCAAGCATGATGCAGTAAAGAGTGCAATTGAATATTTATTGGCAGAAAAAAATATTCCAATTAGCCAATGTAAAATTGATCATAACATTGTGAGGCAGATGGCATCAGCTTTACCGTCAGCTAAATAGAAGGCTTGGGCGCATAAATGGGTCAAGGTAGAAGATGATGGATCTGAAGTTACTCCTTCTATGAGAAGTGACATTCCGGAAAATGTGTATGCATATGCACAAAAAGTCATCAATAAGCACACTCTCAGAAAAGAAAAAACTTTGAACAAGGGCTTTTTTTTCATACATGAAATCATTTCAAAGTCTGGAAAGAGTGTTGAGTGCAAGGGAGTTTCATTGAATGATTTTTTGTCTGACGACACTGCTTGGGAGAGACCTCAGCTTTTCTTTGTCTATGAAATATCATCGGATGACATTCGTCAACTCCTTGACAGAATATTACATACCACCATTGGTAGAGTGGGACAATGTAACATAGTCATATTTTCTGATAAAGAAGACAAGGAACAAATGTCTGCTATCCTAGAAAAACAATATGGCAATGAGCTTAAGATTTACAATGGTATATACTCAAGAAAAAGGGACAAGAGAGAATGCGGTCTCAAGATACAGAGTCTAGAAACCTTTTTCTTGTGCATGAAGAGCCCTTACAATGATCACTCCTTATAAAACAATATAAGAGGGAATGCAAAGAGATTGCAACTACTGCTGGAAGAGCATGAAGCTCCAAGTCCCCTCCATCGCAATGCAAATCACTATGAAAGGCCAGCAAAAAGTGCTGATCTTTTAATTAGTATGATGGAATTTTTGCTACTGTCCGGATGGGAAGTCACATTGTGTCGAATGGGACATTTGTTTGAAGCTCTTATCAGAAAAGGACACAATGTAAATATTAATGAGAGCCTTGCTTGCTTGGAATACCTTGATACCGTGGCTTCTCTCACAATAAAGTTTGATAAGAAAGGTCCGATCTCACATGAAGAGGATGCTAACATAGAGATGATCATGTATGATGAGAGCAAGAAAGATGATGAAAATGATCAAAGCTCTGGATATGATAGTGAGGACACCAATGATAGCAAGGAAGCAGAAGAAGATGGATATGACACTGACCTTGCCTCTGAAGGTTACATAAAAAGACCACGAAGATATGTAGAGGTATGAAAACTTATGTTTAATTTTCTTTATTCATTTAAAGGTCTTTTTAAATCTATAATTAATTTAAAATTTTGAATCTCATAATTATTTTATCCTTTTATAGGACAAGGGAGAGGAGGAGGATGAGGAGGACATAGCTGGAGTAGAGAATATAGAAAGCTCATCTCAAGAAAGCAAGCTGCTCTGGCTATCCATCGGATGACTCTAGAAAATAATCATACCTTGCAGCAAATGGAGAAGTCATTTCAAGTTAGGTTTCAAGTTCGAGAACAACCTCTTACTTTTCTATTCGATGAAGAGGACATTTCAATCCTTATGAACTTCAAGAAAGAGGTTAATGACAAGGTCATAATAGCCATCCTCAAGTTTGACACAAACTTTTTACTGACTTTATGCTTTTGTATTTCCATTGGTTCAAATGAACTAATATTCTTTTCTTTTTATTGCAGTATGGTTTTACAACAGCTTCCCCTATATATACAAAGATGTGCATATATGGTCGATCCTCTTGTTTCTAGTGTACTTAGCAATAAGCAGAAGACCATAGATGATGTTTTTAAGTGGTTGCAACCTATTGATTTGACTGCGGCGCGAGTTATCTTTACTACATATCACGAGGAGTGAGTATCAATCCCTACCTAGCTTATCTCTTACATTGTGGAGGATTATATGAAATAATAAGTATTCTTAATTGATAATGCAGCTTGCATTGGAGCTTGGTAATTGTGGACATCTTAGCCAAGCAATGCTTCTTTGTCAATTCATTAGCATCTATCCATGGTAGTGTGTCAGAGTAAGTATAACCTACTTGTTTCATAATTATGTCAATGAGATGCATCCTATGCAATGTGCACATTCATTTATGTTTTCTATTTTGATGTGTAGATCGGCTCGAAAGTTGGTAGGTGCTATAGATGCACTTATGCAAATGGAGGGTGACTTAGAAGATCAAATAGAGTATGTAACATGCCCTGCAGCGAAGCAGAATGATGACCACAGTTGTGGGTGGAGAGTCGGATATAACTGCTTTTTGCTCCTTGCTCAAATTTTTAATTTGAGAGGCGGTGAAACCTCATTGTCGACATATGCAGACTTGCATCTATATGCATTTATGTCATCTATCATTAAGGCATTTATTGATAACATGGTGGAGCATCCAAAGGAAACATTGGTTGCTACGCCCATAAGTTGTCCTAATGTAACCATTGTATTGGACGAAATGGGGAGCTCTTTTGAGGTTAGGGTTATCATTAGCAAGCAGCCTCGTGTTTTGACTTTTGGTAGCGAGGAAGTTTTGATTCAATCTGCTTCTAACATTTGTTTATTTATTGCTGCAGTACGGTTATAGTAGTACGGTTATAGTACGGTTATATATCACTTTCCTAGATCAGTACAGAATCGCGTCTGTATGCTCGATTCTCTTCTTTCAGCTGTACTTAGTGATACCAAGAAGACAGTAGATGATGTTTGTTCAATGCTACAACCTTTAGACTTGGATGGCATGCTAGTTGTTTTTATGCCATATTATGAGAAGTAAGTATCGTCTCAATCTTTCTTTTACTCTCTTATTTGTAATATTGTGTCAATTAATACTTAATATTGTGATAAATCTTATCGCTCTTTATTGGTGATGTAGTTCACATTGGAGCCTGATAGTATGGGATCTTGATGACAACCATTGTTGGTTTGTCAACTCATTTACAGGCTTTCACGGGGTGTTCAGGTAAGTGTTCTTTTATCATATCATTATGAACATGCATCTTACTATTTACTACACAAATTCACTTTGTCATATGTCATGATGGACAAGTCTGCGAACAAGTTAGTTTCTGCGATTATGAAAATCAGGGAGCATCAAGACCAACCAAATTTCCAGACACGCCTCGCAGTGGAGCAGAACGACATGTTTAGTAGTGGGTGGAGAATAGCCTACAACTTCATGTTGTATCTCAATGAAATTTTTGAACATGTCTCAATAGAAGCATATACCAAGCTCGAGCTACAAGATTTTGTGGCTAAGACTGTTCACTACCTAACTACTACCATTGGGAAACAACATGATGGACTCAATGAAGAACCTGAGGGAGCCAAAGAAAAACAAGAGACAATTCAGTCTCCTTCTGTATCACAGCCTCAAGTAGAAGCATTACAGTCTACACTTGAATTAGAGATTCAATGCATTCTTCCTACACAAGAAGTGGAGACTCAATGTGCATCTACAACATCACATCTTGTAAAGGAGGAAGAGATTAAGTCTATCCCGATTGCACCAGAAGTAGAATCTCAATGTACACCATCCACACAAGTAGAGACTCAATGTACTCTTAGAGAATCACAGCCTCAAGAGGACTCATCAGACTCTATTCAGTTGTAAAACATGTAGAAAGAAACATGAGTCCTTGAAGATTTTTATCTTGTTTGTATTGATTAATGATAGTGTTTATGTTAAATGTTACAATACATTAGGATATTTTATGATATTTATTCATTACAATACATTAGGTTTTACTTTTTTGAAAGTCTAATTTATTATGTACAATAAATATCTCATGATGAGAATCTAATAATTATATCATTCTTATGTTCCATCACTTTATTTTATAGATTTCAATGTACTCAAAATCTATCATTTATTATGTACAATAAATATCTTATGATGAGAATCTAATAATTATATCATTCTTATGTTCCATCACTTTATTTTATAGATTTCAATGTACTCAAAATCTATCATCTCACATGTCTCACATTACGGTCTTGCATCAGCAAGTCTAACTTATATTATATTAAAAGAATATCTCATGATGAGATTCTAATAATTATATCATTCTTGTGTTCCATCATTTTATTTTATAGATTTCAATGTACTATCACTGTCTTACATGTCTCAAATGTCTCCCATTACGGTCTTGCATCCCATCATTTTATTTTATAGATTTCAATGTACTCACTATCTTACATGTCTCACATTACGGTCTTGCATCTAGTCATTTCAGCCTCTACCAATTATTTATTCTAAATCTTTTATCCCACATTATGAGTCTGTAGTTCTATAAATCCCTTAGTAGTCGTTCATCTTCTATATCTCACCCGCAGCAAACACTTCTTCCACTTTGCTCTTCTTACCTTACTCCTCTCCTCAAGCTTGCTCCTTCCATCTTGCCTGCAGCCTTGCCTCCTCTTCTCAAGCATACTCCTTTCATCTCGTTACCTTCCTCACTCTCGTTACCTTCCTCACCTCGTTCGTCTTCTATATCTTTCCTCACTCTCGTTACCTTCCTCACCTCTTTCGTCTTCTATATCTCACCCGTAGCAAACACTTCTTCCACTTTACTCTTCTTACCTTACTCCTCTCCACACTTCTTCCACTTTACTCTTCTTACCTTACTCCTCTCCTCAAGCTTGCTCTTTCCATCTTGCCCGCAGCCTTACCTCCTCTTCTCAAGCATACTCCTTTCATCTTGCCTTACCTCCTCTAGTTACCTTCCTCACTCTCGTTACCTTCCTCCTCTCGTTTTTATGGATCTTTTTAAGGTAATCGATTCTGTCGAGCAAGCCATTAGCAGCATCAAAGAATGGATTGCCGAGAACCAAGGAAAGAGAGAGGAGAGAAAGCAAAATCCAGCTCCATTAACCCAGTACGAGAAGGATGACTTTGCTTGTCAGAAGGGCTTAGAGAAGGAAGAGGAAAGAAAAATAAGTTTGCTTGCGGACGGGCACCCATTCCTTGTGCAAACACTCCTTGCCTAGCCTGTAGGTTGCGTGTGAAACCAGCCTAATTTCATAAAGATTCTTCACGTCAACGGTGGGTATATAAAATTCTCTAAGTGAGCTAATTGAATGAATATTCGTTTTATTTATAGAGTAGAAGATTCATCTAGCCGCCTTGCAAACTTATTTTTTCATTCGTGATGGACGTCTCAGTTGGACGCTGTGATCTTTCCTTCGACTAAAATACAGATCGAATAGTACTGTTTCTGATGTTTCTGATATTGGAATCAATCTCATCAGCAGTTAACTATATACAAGCAATCGAACCGATCAATCTTCATTGTCCAACTTCTGTCCGCACCTGCTAACACTCATCCTGCAGCCATGGACGTACCCGTCAGGCCTCATGCAGTTGTCGTGCCCTTCGCCGAACTTGGCCATATCCGCCCCATGATGCAGCTCTCGCAATATCTCGCCCACAGAGGCTTTATCATCACGTTCGTTAACACTGAGTATAATCACTCTCTCATCCTCGGAGCGCAGGAGACAGTGGGTTGCAAAGACCAGCCTGAACACGAGGGCCTTGACATTCGGCTAGTTTCGCTTCCAGATGGGCTTGCTCCTGGCGAACGTCGCACAGCCGATTGGGCAAGGCTTATCAAGGCAATCGACACTTGCATGGCGCCTATGCTGGAACAACTTATCCAGGATCAGCGACAGAATCCTGTCACATGCGTTATTGCTGATCACCTCACATTTTCGGTGAAGGCCCTTACGGACAAGCTGGGAATCGCCAAAGTTTCCTTCTGGTGCCCCAGTGCAGCAACTTTCCGGATCTTCTACGAGCACCATCTCTTCGTATCGAAGGGGGATATTACCGCTACGGGTCAGTACCTGCGTCTCTCTCTAACTGTAATGGATTGTTTCTCGGACCTTAATTGCAGCTCCCTTATGGCAGTGAGTTCCGAATTGATTTGTACGCGCAGGTCTTCCGGCTGATCCGTCAAGAATGATAACGTTCATTCCTGGCATTCCGAAACTTCCAACCTGTAAGCTTCCTTGGCTGGTTGGAAGCGACAAGGATGCTGAGTTCTTTTTTCAGACGGTGAATGAAAAGTTTGGAAACAACCAGTTACCAGACTGTAAATGAGTTCTTTTCAATTCCTGCTTGGAACTAGAGAAGCAAGTAATCGAGAGCTTCGGCAATGACATCTCGATCTATCCGATCGGTCCTCTATTTGGTTACGAGATCATGGAAGGTGAAAAGCGTAAAGTCAATGGGACCAGCGTGGCTCTATGGGCAGAGGAGGACGAATGCATGCAATGGCTGGATCATCAGGCTCGTGCTTCGGTCGTGTATGTATCGTTCGGAAGCTTGACGATGTTCAATCAATTGCAAGTGCAAGAGGTAGCATTGGGCTTGGAGGCAAGCGAACAGCCCTTCCTATGGGTGGTCCGCCCGGACCTGATAGACGGGACAAGAGCGGCCCTTCCGGAAGGGTTTCAGGACAGGACAAAGGATCGAGGACTGGTGATATCATGGGCACCTCAGCTGCGAGTGCTAGCGCATCCGGCAGTGGGGGGGTTCGTCACGCATTGCGGGTGGAATTCGACGCTGGAGAGCGTGTACAACGGAGTGCCAATGGTAGCGTGGCCATATTTCGGAGATCAGTTCCTGAATGGGAGATTCATGACGGAGGAATGGAAGGTGGGGAAGGAGATGGAGGAGGACGAGGAGGATGGGATGGTGAAGGTTGTGAAGAGAGAGGTGGTGGAGAAGACAGTGAGGGAGTTGATGGAAAGCGAGGAGATGAGGGAGAGAGTGCAGCAGCTGAGCAAGAGCATGAAAGCTTGCGTTCGTGAGGGTGGATCTTCCTTCTCCAAGCTCGAGGACTTCATCTCTCAAATGTACCATCTTGCCTCCTCCTCTAGTATCAATCCTCAATGAGCCTCCACTCACTTGGGGCTCCAATATCTATCTATCTATTATATATGAAAATTGCCATATTGTGAGGGGTCGCCAAGTGCTAGTCCACCTCTCAATCATGCTGGCTTAGAGTGCTGCGAGGCAGTTGTAACCATGCCAAATGTAACTGTCTTTGGATTAATATAAGGAAATGTATGCGACTAGAGGTCGTAGAAGGCTTACGTAGAACTGGAGCATTCCACATTCGTATTGGTGGAGACTCCCGGCTTCCCAATGTCTTCTTCTGACCGAGTGTATCAACAGCCGCCCGAGCAGCACATAGCAGAACCTCAGGATCAGTTGTATGCAATGATGCTGTAGCTTTCACAGACTAATCAGGTCCTCATGCAGTTGTTGGCGTCCTATCATGCTTCCTCTTTCACATAGCAACGAACAGATAACAAAGTATGTCCTAAAGCTTTTCATGGGTTGCCTACTGAAAATTTAATGGCTTGGATAGAGCATTACGAAAACATTGCCGACTATCACTCGTGGTCCGATGAACTCAAGGCTTTAGAATTGAGAAACGTCATGGAAGGAATTGTCGTAAACTGGTTTGTGCAGCAGCATAAATCGATAAAGCATCATTGGCCTAGCCTCAGAGCTCAATTGCTCTAGAATTTCGCCCACACAAACGTCACACAGACATCTCTTCAACAACTCCAGGAATTGCGTAAAAAAGAACACGAACTGTGGCTTAATTCGTCGTCAAGCTCAAGCAATTGTTGCTTCGTGCTGATTCTACTATGTCTAAAGAGATGAAATTATTCGTCCTCTGGCAACGCCTTCGTCATGACATTGCTCGTCATACTCGAGATCAGGAGCCAAAAACTTTTTTCGATGCCGTCATCCAGATTGCGCAACGCATTAAGTCCTCAATTTTTCGTGAACGCCATCAAGTTCCATTGGCTTCTCTGCCAAAAGAACAAAAGCGCGTCATTTTCGAGTACCTATGGATGTAGATGTTCAACATGCACAAACAAATCAAAGGCCATTCTCCATGAAAAGATTGCTAGACCGCCATGAAAAAGGACGTCCTCGTTGCTTCAATTGTAACAAATGTGGGCATGGTTCCAAATATTGTCGGGGTCCGAAGAATCCACGAGCTTCTAAAGCTATTCAACAAGGGCAAGTGGACGAAGAAGCCTATTTGGCATTGCTACTAGGAAACGCAAGCTGGCATACAAATGCAAGCTATTCTACATTATCCACTTCCTCAGGATGTAAAACAACTATAGCATTAGTTCTTGGGAATGATTAATTACACAACATGGTTTCTACCCGACTATGCTAAGATCACACGTCCACTTCAAAAAGTGCTTACAAAGAATGCAAAGTTCATCACGGACACACATTGTGAAAGAGCATACACACAACTCAAGTAGGTCCTATCCACTACGGCTTCTTGAAATATCCAAATTTTAACCGTCTGTTCTTGTTGTGAAATGATGTTTCAAGTGAAGGACTCGGAGCTATATTGCTACAAGAAGATGCAGGTGAATTTTGTCTAGTTTCATTTATCAGCTGGGTATAGACCACAAGAGAACAAAATCATTCAATGACAGAAAAGGTTTTGCTTGCAATGGTGTGGGCATTTTCTTGACCACCATTAGGAAAGAAGGAAACTCATTTTGGGACCCTCTAAGAAATTCACTATTTACCTATTTTGTTGCATTTAAAATATGGGAAATGCCATAAAATATGGATACTTACTGCAAAAATGTCAGTCTAATACTTAGGCTTCACATTAAATGCATATATAATATCCTTGATTTTTTGTGCAGAATTTGATGATTCTAACATCGCCAATGCGCCCGGGGTGGGTCAAAACCCCCAAATTGACCACGGAGACACCGAAAAGCGATGCTCGGAGGTCAAAAAAGGGCAAAAATGCTCGGAATGGGAAATTTGCACTAAAACGTGATTTGGCAGTTGGCACTATTGAGAGTTTTGGCCCGCTCCGGGCATGCTAGCGATGTCAGAATCATCAAATTTTGCACAGAAGATTATCTTTTGAAGATTGCGTATGTCTAACACAATAAAAGAAAAAGATATTGAATATGACTTATTTTATCTTTTTACATGGTTTTTGGTATTTTTCCAACGTTAGATTGGCCCTCTTCTGATTGGTCGAGAGCCTATTTTTCTAAACCCTAAAAGGCCCCAAAATGAGCTCCCTTTTTTCCTAATCATCCATACTTGAATGGAATCGATGTGACAATCCAAACTCATCATTGCTCGACTATTCCTTGGCTCAAGAAGGAACATCCTCCAAGACAACTGATGCAGTGGATCTTAGCTCTACAAGATTATAATTTCAAGATCTAGCACACCCCTGGTAAGGAAAAACTCATTGCCGATGCACTCTCTAGAAGTTAAGCTATTCAACATTAAGTTCAACAAAATGTAAGTCAAGTTGACCTCAATCTACATCTAGCCAACACATACTCAGACAGTCTCCTTCCAATAACCCATGATGTCTAGCCAATCAACCTTGCTTCGTTTCCTACAATGTAACAAAATAAACCTATTGTTAAAAAAAGCACTGAAAATGTCTAGAGTGTTGAACCACATACAGTAAAAAATAGATTTCAGCTCACGAATAATCTTTTGTACTTTATATCTTAACTACATGAACCATGCTTGTCTCTCATGCTTGTATACCCCACGGTCTCTTCGTTTCCACTTCATGAAATATTTGCACACTCATCCTTTGTTGACTCACTTAGGGATACACAAGGTCCTTCATGCAATCCACACGCAGTATTATTGGCCACATATGTGCACCTATATCACTAACTATTTGCAGGCATGTGAAATATGGTATGCAACAAAACCACCTTATTCTAAACCTGTAGGTCTGCTCCAAAGCATTCAAGTGGCACACCCATTCAAGCTCGTCTCATGGGATATCATCGAACTATTTCCATAATTGTTGGCGGGGGTAACAAGTATGTGATCATGCTGACTGAGTATCTTACTTATTGGCGTGTAGCTAAAGCAATCCCAGACATCGTTGCCAACATTGTGGCGAAGTTCCTTGGTAACAATGTCATTTCATCACATCATTGCCCTCAAACTATCCTTTCCAACTAAGGTAGTAGCTTCAAATCTCAAGTGATGTCAATCTTGGTTGCATGCATGAGATCCACCTTGTCTTTTGCAAGTACATGCCATCATGAGATGATTGGCTTGACCGAATACTAAACCATACCATCAAACAAATGTTGCATGTTTACATTAGCCCCATGTATGACAATTGGGACCAAGTCCTCCCATACATTCTTCATACATACATAACCATAGTCTACGCACCAATGAAAATTAATCCTTTTCACACTCTCTATGGCTGTAACCCTCAGTTCCCACCTCATCTACTAAAACCTAAACATTTCACCATGATTTACAGATGCCATGGATTGGTATTTTGACAACACCTACAACAAGTACATCCAATCCTAAGCTCATTATCTATCCTTTGCAATCTAGAGCAAGAGCATGAAAGCTTATGTTCAGTGTTCGTGAGGGTGGATCTTTCTGCCTAACATTAACCTGCATCATGCTCTTTTTGTCATTTCTTCTCACCCCCTCCTACACACATTTTTTACGTTTCACAATATTGGTAGAATGTAGTACTTTTCTATATTTTTTATTTTGAATTTTGGAGGCAAAGATGTACATCCTGGCGAAACTTTAAATTTTTTTGCAAAAAAGTTTCAAATCTTGGCGAATGTTTCAAACGTTTATTTTTATTAGGACGTACAAACTTTCAAAGCCAATATAACATTTTAGTTTCTTAACGAAACTAACTTGAAAAAATCATCCATGACACAAACAATCAGGCCCAATGCTATTCTTAGCATTGTTGACCAAGCCACCATCTCTATTTTCCAATGGAGAAGAGTAGAGGCAATCATGGCCATGAAGCCCATCACCCTCATCCCATCAGTGGGGCCAACGTTGATGCACATCTTCTCTCCAATTCTAGTGGATCTCTTCTATCCACTCCATCCACTCAAAGACCCTCTAGTGCCTCTACTCTTGATCTATCCCTCCACCGCCTCTCCTCACAAAAATCAAGCCATATATATGTGAAGATAGGAGACCCTTAAGATGAGTATACTTGTGCTGCTCTTTGTAAAAAAGCATGGACATATCTTCAAATATCAAGGAAGGTGAGGATGACTATCTACAGAATCCAAATGGGGAGGAAGCCTCCAAAACAGTGATGAACCCAACAGACACAAGCTTGAGCGACACACTTTGGCGGTACTTGTACTCTATTCCTATTTTTTGTTTTCCATTTCTGCATATCATTGGGGGAGAATTGGGGTCTCTAAAGGGCCCCCGATTAGTGTTTCCTAATTTCAAGGGAGGTATTTGACGTGTACCAATGGGAGTGCTCCTTTTTGTGGGGCAATGCCATGTTGAGGTGGAGGGTGGGCAGACTTGTAAACAGCCCCTATTGGCTACTCCTCTTACACTGGGGACCACTCAAACCATCCCCCCCCCCCCCCTTCAACCCATGCTTGACCCTTCTCCCATATGCACCTCCCCCAAACAAACCTACAAGTCATTCAAGAAGCGGTGGGCCCTTCTGGGCGAATTTTTCCCCCCTCTCAGCTTGTTACAGGCCTGCCCCCTCCTCTTCTCTGGTCCAGCTCCATTCTCCCTCCATTTTTCAAACGTGGGAACTCATTTGGCATCTTCTCTGCCCCCTCCTACTCTGGTCCACTGTGTTTCTCCCTCTCATGCACCTCTTGTAGCAGTTGCTCATTCTCTCTCCACTCCTAGCTACAGCAACAGCTGCTCATCCCCCTCTGCTCTTTCTTCCTACATTCCTAGCTACAGTACCTCTTGTAGTGGCTGCTCATCCCCCTCTGCTCTTTCTCCCTCCATTCCTAGTTACAACACCTCCTAGAGTAGCTGCTCATCCCCCTCTACTCTTTCTCCCTCCATTCCTAGCTACAGCACCTCTTGGAGCTTCTCTCAAGCTTTAGTTGCACCCTCTATACCTTCTCCCTTTCTCTCCCTCTATCAGAGCTGCTCTCTCCCTCCAAGCTGCACTTTCTAGTCCACTATTGCTATTGTGACCTCTGTACAAGCATGGTGAGGAGACCATACATGTACTCTGTGTCCCATAGGAGCAAAAATGCACTGGGTGAATGGGTGCCTTGCACCTACAGCTTGAATGATTGGATAGTCATGAGAGGATCTGGCAAGGGTCCATATAAGCTTCCCAAGTGCAAAGAGGTGATCTTTTGCATGAATGGAAGGGCTGCATCATGAAGTTTAAGCTTGGGAAGAAAGCATTACTTCCAAAGGTGCAACACATCTACATGGGGAAGGACATGGGCCTTCCTCTATCGAGCAATCAATCGACAATACCATTGCATTGTAAGTCTACATTTTGTGTGAGATTTTGAAGTGTAATGAGTCAGCTTGAAATTGTATTTTGAAATAGAACCAG
The DNA here is from genome assembly GCF_047967505.1 of Dipteris shenzhenensis. Lineage (NCBI taxonomy): Eukaryota > Viridiplantae > Streptophyta > Polypodiopsida > Gleicheniales > Dipteridaceae > Dipteris > Dipteris shenzhenensis. The sequence continues at coordinate 35,030,846 of NC_141628.1, read as the reverse complement.
TGTAATGAGTCAGTTTGAAATTGTATTTTGAAATAGCACTTGTGCATAGTAGATGTATTTCCTTCAGACTTTGAGGAGTGGGAACCAGTCGAATGCTTATTAGGTAAGTTTACTACCATTCATGAGGATTTAGGAAGGCAAATGCATGTTGGAGAGAAGTCCTCTGCTTTGAAATAGAGAAATATCTATTGGTATAATGCCAAGTACATTACTCCAAGGACGGCATCAAGCTATGGCCATCTTCAATGCATTGCAATACCACAACTTGAAGACATGGATTGTAGCATGGTGGACACAAGAACAATGCAATCATACAAGGAAAAGATTGCAAAGGATGTGAGAGTGCTCTCAACGGAAGCAATGAATGGAAGAAGAAGAGAGAGAGACAGAGAGCCACACAAGTTTTGGTGGGTGCAGAACCACACTAATCTTCTTTTTCATTCATTTATATATGTGTTTGAGTATTGTACATAACCGGGGTTAAGGCACAGTGACCTTTAACCCCCACAACCTCCCACTTAAAGGACAATGTGCCTTTAAGGGAGAACAACCAGTGAGCATACTATCCAATGCCCATCAATACACGACAATACTCAAACCGCTGACTAGGTAGACTCTTCGTCAGCATATCTACAGGGTTATCATCTGTATGAACCTTGACAAGCTCTATGCGCTTGTCCTCAAGTACCTCCCTGATGAAATGGTACCTGACCTCAATGTGTTTGGTCTTTGCATGAAAGACCGGATTCTGTGCTAGCTGAATAGCACTCATGGAATCACTATGCAATGTCGGTACACCTGTATGAATCCCCAAATCTCCCACTAGCCGATCAAGCCATATAGCCTCCTTGCAACCCTCTGTGGCTGCAACATACTCAGCCTCTGTGGTAGACAAAGCAACGCACTTCTGTGCACGAGACATCCACGACACTGCACCACCTGCAAAGATGAACACATAACCAGAAGTGGATCTCCTACTATCCACATGCCCTGCATAGTCTGAATCTGTGTACCCAAGTACACGCATGTCTCCTCTACCAAAGCAGATGCACATCTCCTTGGTACCCTTCATGTACCTCATGATGCACTTAACTGCCTCCCAATGCCTCTTTCCTGGATTAGCCATATACCGGCTAACAACTCCCACTGCAAATGCAATGTCTGGTCTAGTAGCTATCATAGCATACATAAGACTCCCAACTGCTGATGCATAAGGAACCTTGGCCATCATGGCCCTCTCCTCATCTGATTTGGGACTATCTGTATGACTCAGTTTCACATATGGAGGCAATGGAGTACTCACTGCCTTCCCCCCCTCCATATTGAAACGCTGCAAGACTTTTGTAACATACTCTTTTTGTGAAAGCCAAAGGAGTTTCCTACTCCGATCACGCGTGATGCGCATAGCAAGAATATGACCTGCAAATCCCAAATCCTTCATATCAAAGGCCTCATGCAACTTGGCCTTTAATGCATCTAGCTCATAAGTATTCTTGCTAGCCAATAGCATATCATCCACATATAGTGCCAGGATTCTCAGGCTATTATCCTTAGCCCTTTTAGTGTAGAGGCAGTGATCAATTTCACTCCTTCTAAAACCCTGGGACCGAATGAAAGCATCAAACTTCTGATACCATTCTCTAGGCGCTTGCTTAAGACCATAGAGACTCTTCTTCAGCTTGCAAACTAAATGCTCTTTGCCCTTTTCTTCAAAGCCTTCCGGCTGCACCATGTAAATTTCCTCATGCAAATCCCCATGCAAGAAAGCTGTCTTGACATCCATTTGCATAAGCTCCATATCCTCTAATGCCACTAGTCCAAGCATGCATCTAAGTGTGGTCATCTTCACAACCGGAGAGAATATCTCATCAAAGTCCACACCCTTCTCTTGCTTGAACCCTTTAGCGACCAAACGGGCCTTGTACCTAGGCACATCATCACCTGTGACCTTCATTTTGTAGACCCATTTACATGGCAATGCTTTCTTTCCATGTGGCAAAGAAACCAAGTCCCAAGTCTTATTCTTCATAAGTGAACTCATCTCTGATTGCATAGCATACTCCCACTTGCGTTGATCCTCACGCATCATAGCCTCTCTGTAGCAAGAAGGCTCCCCGCAATCAGTAAGCATCACATAGTCTACCCCTGGAACAAACTTATCAGGTGGTCTAGACACTCTAGATGATCTTCTCAAGGGCATTTCAGCTTGCTATCCCATTTGCATATCAGCCATATTTGGCTCATCATTTCCACCAATAGATGATTCATCATCTACCCTTGATTGTATACCTGTGGGAGTACTTGGTGGTACCATTTCTTGCACATTTGGTGCATGGACAGCTTGCTGTCTATCAACATATGCAGGTGGATTCACATCCTGGAAAGTGATTCTCCTCATTTCCACATCCCTCATGGGTGCCTTATGCATCTTCTTCTCATTGAAGACCACATCATGGCTGCATATGATCTTCTTTGCTTCTGGATCCCAGAGACGATAGCCCATCTCTCCACTTTCACCATAACCCAGAAAGATGCATTTCCTAGACTTAGGATCTAGCTTCTTTCGAAGCTCTTTTGGCACATGTGCATATGCCTCACACCCAAATATACGCAAATGAGAGTAAGAGGGCTTCTTACCACTCCATGCCTCTTTAGGAATACCACCATCCAAACTCTTACTAGGTGATCTATTGATCACATGCACTGCAGTCTTCATTGCCTCAGCCCAAAAACCACCAGAAAGACTTGCGTTGGAAAGCATGCATTGCAACCTTTCTTGAATGGTACGGTTCATCTTTTCTGCAACTGGATTTTGCTCTGGAGTACGAGGGGATGTGAGCTCCCTCTTAATCCCACGTGTATCACAGAAATGCTGAAAGTCATGAGAGAGATACTCTCCACCATTGTCAGTCCGTAGGCATTTAAGCATTCTACCTGACTGATTCTCAACCAAGGCCAGCCATTTCTGAAATACCTAGAACACATCACTCTTCCGAGCTATAGCATAAGCCCACACTTTCCTAGTTGCATCATCAATGAATGTCACATAGTATTCAGCCCCGCCTAATGACCGTGTAGGCATGGGACCGCATACATCTGAATGCACCAAATCAAGCTTTTCAAACTCTTTCTTTCCCCTTCTTTTATGGGCTGATTTAGTCTGCTTCCCATAGAGACAATGCTCACAAAATTCAAAATCAGAGAAACTCAAATGCGGTACATAACCCAAACGGCATAAGAGTTTCATTCCATTCTGGCTCATGTGCCCCAACCTGCAATGCCACAAATAAGTGCTTGGTTGCTCGGTTATTGCAACAACATGATCAAATACCCCTGATACATGTAAGGGATACAAAGTCCCACACTTGGCACCCCTGGCCAAAAGCATAGAGCCCTTCTGAATTTTCCAACTCTGAAAGCCAAAAGTGGTGTGAAAACCAGCATCATCTAGCTGACCCACTGAAATAAGACTCTTGGTCAGCTTAGGCACATGTTTCAAAACAAATGCAGACCCATTTGCAAAAGAAAACTTTATGTCACCTGCTCCCACTATGTCACATGCATAGTCATTTCCAAGATGCACACAACCTGTCTTTCCACTGTCATAAGTGGAGAACCATTCCCTATGGGGAGTAACATGGAATGAAGCACCAGAATCCAAAATCCAATCTTGGGAATATGCATCATCTGAAGTGGCAAGCAACTCTGTAGATAAATTAGACATGAAGAGAACGTCATTGTCACTATCATGTGTGACTGCATTGATCTCCTCGATCTTCACTTTTCCTTTGTCCTCCCTTGGACTCTTTTCCTTTTGATTTGCACCCCAATTTGCATTCTTTTTCTTATACTTTTGCTCTCTTTTCAGCTTGTAGGAATCCTTTTTCATATGGCCCTTCTTGCCACAATGGTAACACTCAATGTTCCGTGCCCTGGATTTGCTACGAGACTTCCCTCTTTCTTGGGACTTCCCCTTGAACTGTGATCTGCCCCTTTGCACATTTAAGGCTGCATCCTGCTTGTTGCCATCCATAGACTTCCGTCTAATCTCCTCGGCCAACAAGCTACCTACAACATCATCAAATTTCAGTACTCCACCAGGTGCAGAGTTACTGACAGCTGTACGGAAGGTATCCCATGAGGATGGCAATGAACATAAGAGAAATATTGCCTTAGTCTCCGCATCAAAATTCATCTTCTGAGCCTGAAGCTGGCTGAAAATAATATTGAATTCATTCAAGTGAGAAGCAATGGAGACCCCTTCCTTCATCTGCAGCTCAAACAACCTCTTCATGAGGTAAACTTTATTGGAGGCAGTTTCCTTCTCATAAGTGGCACACAGTTTGTTCCACAAATCTTCTGTAGTCTGCTCATTTACTACTGTGAAATAAACTGACTCTGCAAGATGAAGTCTAATAGTAGACTTTGCTAATGCATCCAACTCATTCCAATCATCCTCAGACATATTCGCAGGCTTAGCTTCAATCTCTGCCAAGGGTTTAATCTGCTTCTTTTGAATAAGCACATCCCTTATTTGTTCTTTCCACAAAGAAAAGTTTGTCCCATCAAACTTTTTAATGCTGAAAAACTCCTTTTCAGACATGGAAGAGGATGCCATGATGCAAATGAAACAAAATCCCAAATGCTAGTGCCTGCAAGAGAGTATCACACCAAATACCAGGTGCACCCAAATGTGTATGCCACAATAGAGTGAAATGTCACCAAAACTCAAAGCTCAAAGCATCAAAAGATGCATCTGACTCATGTGCATATACTATGCATCCATATGAGCAAATCTGGCCCAAAAGGAAATGCCAATAAGTGCCAAATGACTCAAGCATAAACACCGTCCACTGGCATATGCATCAATAATATCTCATCCAAGAGAGCATAGCACTATCAGTGCATCACCTGCAATGTGTCAAAGCTGTCCCTCAGCATAAAATAGCATCCATGTGCAAAGCATCCATAAAAATAGCATCCCACAAGGCAATTTGGGCCTATCAGCGCATCCAACAAGGACCGCAATGCATCCAAATGGCCTATAAATCATCCACTGCAACCCAATGCATACCACGAATGAGCGCACACACTGCTCAAACTGCAACCAGAGTGATCTGCATAAGGTATGCTCAAGAAATCATAGTCCCACGGTAATGAGCGCTACTGAAAATAGAACCTGAGATGCCTCAAAACATGGGCGCCATTGCATAATCGGACTCAGCAAGAAAATCTGCAAATATCTCTCTTCTGCCAGAACTCCAAAATCCCAACCGATGAGTGAGAAATGGGAGTCAATACGTATCCACTGCCATGTGGCATAAATCTAAGGTTTCAAAACCTTAGAATGAAAAATGCATAACAGAGAGACGAAATCGAATACACAGAGATCTATAACTCTGAAAATCCTCCACCGAATCGCGCAAGAACTGATAGGTACGGGTTTTTGGGCGTCCGGAACGCAATGGGACAGACGGTTTTGGAAACCGTGGTCTCAATCACTGGGTCCAACACACGGGCTGAAAAACGTTTTTTGAAACAGAGCTGTTTGTAAACTCCACCGGAGTGCAAATGATGAGTAACATAGAAGTTTTAGGACCTCCTGAGTCCACCGGAACTGACAGATCTGCAAATGGTTGCTCCAAACTTGAGTTCCAACACCCGGGCAAAAAACGCAGAAACTGACACAGTGAGTCAGAAATCCAATGAAATGATCCCAGATTCAAGAATGAAGGTGTTTCCAAGCTCCTGAAGTAATGTGGACACCAAAAGCAAGCAATAGTTGCCTCTACAAGTCAATATGGAGTCTCTGTCATCGAACGGAACAGGGAAAAGCTCAAAAAACGACTTTTTCTTTCAAACCACTTACCAGGCTCTCAAAACCACTTCGTAAAGCCAAAGTGACTTTTCCAAAGGTTCCTCCAAGGTCTCTGCACACTCGGATGCAAGTAAAGTTGCCCACAAAGCTTCCCACAGAGCTTCTCCTTCCTCCCACAGAGCTGCTGAGCTTCCAAGCATTCACGCACGCTCAGCTAGATCACCCGGGCTCTGATACCAGTTGAGAGTGCTCTCAACGGAAGCAATGAATGGAAGAAGAAGAGAGACAGACAGAGAGCCACACAAGTTTTGGTGGGTGCAGAACCACACTAATCTTCTTTTTCATTCATTTATATATGTGTTTGAGTATTGTACATAACCGGGGTTAAGGCACAGTGACCTTTAACCCCCATAGGATGTGGGCATGTCCATGAAGTTTACATTTGGCTCTAAATGGGTAAGGTTGTCTTGGTTTATGCCTCTGCACATTTTTGCTTCTTGTTTTCATAATATCCAGATGCACAGAACAAAAACCATGTGGTCATGCAAGTGCCTACATGAGAATGCCCTTGAGGAATTGCTTGGGGTGAATTGGGGAAGCAGGTCAGGTGAACAGAAGGGTGATTTGTTTCAATGCCATGTATGTAAGGACAATGTGGTTGTCAAGTACCACATCTCCCACCAAATGTTATATTTTGCTTTCCAATATAGGCACTGGAAGAAAACAGCTCCCCCTTGACTCTAACGATGATGATAATACAAGGGTAAGTTTATGTATTGGTTCTCATTTAGGAGATGTCAAGAATGTGACTGTCACGTCATAGTGGACTCTCAGGGACATGCGGGAACGCCTATTGGTCATGGAGGATGGCATGTCTGAGTCCTTTCACTTTACCTTAAATGGTGAAAAGGTAGGAAAGCATGCAGAGAAGCTTGTGCATAGTGCCACTTTTATCCCTCCTGCAATATTGAAGATTGTCTAGAAAATGTGGGGTGGAACAATTGTGGATTTTGACATTTTCCAATTAATAGTGGTGCAATTAATTTTGATGTTTTGAATGGTTTTGTTTCATGTCAATGTCAAGTTTTTCCCAAATTTTTTATAATTCTTTTTATTTTTTATATTTAGAACATTTGGGTATATATAGGTTATAAAGTTACTTTAGTTTCAAAGTTTCACTAGCATAGCCATAGTTCTCCTAGCTACCAAACTACCATGGATTCTGCTAGGTCTGCCTTCCACGATTTCATCTCCCGTACTCCATTAATTGATTGAGAGGAGGAGTTATTTCCACTCTTTGATAAGAGCATACAGTTTTGCATATCAACTTGATGAGTCTACAAAAAGATGGGTCCCAATTAATTATTTGAAGTACTTGTTCAATCAAGAACCCAGGTTCCTTCTCCAGGAGGGACAAATGGAAGAGGAGGCCTCGACCTCAAGCCCTGACCCTGCCCCTGCCTTTCCAATCCTCTTATTTCTATAGATGAGCCCAATATCTACAATGAAGAGCCCATAGATGAAGAAGCTGAGGAGTGGGAAGCTGCATTGGCCTTGAAGTGCTCCAGCGACCTCCTGAACCCCATTCTACTTCTCAAATTCCATCCACCGTGGGCACCACCTCTGTTGACCCTCCTGCAACAATGATATGGTTTCTTGCTCCCCTTCTTGTTGATGGAGAACAATACCTCTTTCTCCATGACATAGAGGTTATGTTTGGTCTCCAAGAGGATGAAGCTCTTGGTATCCTGTGCCAGATACAAGGTGGACACGACTATGCAAGCCCGGGGGATTCACAAGAGGAAACTTATGATATCACGTGAGTGTACAATAGGGGTGTTTTTTTAAATGAGGCATAAGCTTATACATTAGGGGTGGGGGGCCTTTTATTTTTTCCCAATATTGAATTTAAGTTAGGGGGGCCATGCCATATTTAAGAGGGGGGGACATAGTATAGGCTACCTTGGGTAACTAGTCCAAACAAGTTTGGTTTTGTGTATGGTTTTAAATAGTCATAGGGAAAGTAATCTAAATTTGCTTATTGTGTGATCTAAATGCTTGAGAAAGAACGTAGATTTAAGGAAAGGGGGGACATAATAGAATTTTGGTGGTATCTTATAAGCTTAAATAGGGGTGTTTTATCATCCTACATGGATCTTAAATAGGGGGTTTTCTTGAAGTTCATGCACGCAGGTGATGTCCCCCTTTCATGAAGAGTGAATCCCCTGGGTATGCAAGAACCTAGGTCTTTGGGAGCAGATGATTCAATAGAAGAGGTTCTTGCTTTAACATTGACCCAAATCAAAGATGCAGAGACATCAATCTACCAACCTACCTGATGTTCCAAAAGAAGCCTCCACGTCTCTCTCCAGTAGTAGGAGGCCTCTGGATCCATCCTCATTGAAAAAGAGGAAGGGATTGAGCATGATGACTCCATAGTGGTAAGAAACTATGAGCTTTGAATTTCTTCTCTCTTGGTATACTTTTGCTTTAATGGAATTCTAATGTAATGTTGAACTGTTGCAGGAGGCATTTGAGGTTGACCTATTCTCATCTCAGCAACGCCTTGTTCGCAGTAGCTTCGGTCGAGATCACTCACTGGCACATTACCTTGGCCAAGCAAAAGGGCGCTTTGTGGTTATCCACAAAAAGTTTTCTCCACATGGCACTGATGACCTCCTGAAGTGCAAGGCCTTGTCAAGAGTGATTGGTCATGCTGACATCAATCACAATGCTGACAAGGTCATTTTGGTGAACCATATGGCTACCCTCAATGCCTTTGGAACCAATTTTCAAGGTATGGCATAGACGGTAGCAGCCATGTCCCTAGCCAGCAACGACAATAGCATTGACTCTCTATCGACTAGGTTTAGATCTAGGAGTGTATTTGGGAATTCAAAGCCCGATGTTCTGAGTGTTCTGGAGAAGAGAGAAAGGCTCTGAAGCCTTATTGTATAGAAATTTTATTTTATATGAATACAGCTATACTTTTTATACAGTGCCCCATTTTGTGTTCTTTTACAAATTTTATTTTATACTGTCATTGTATTTTATAACTTTAATTGTTGTTGGCATTAATATTTTCATTCACTATTCTGTTCAAAAGCATGTGATCAAATAAATATTTGCACTATAATGGTCATTTCTGAGAAATCCAGTAAGAATCTCACCGTGCGACAAAAGGCAAATGTGTTAGGCATCGTGCGGGGAGCCCAAAAATGGCAAAACCCACTTGGTCAAACACGCCCCATACGCGCCATAGCGGGTTTTGCCATTCTTGGGCTCCCTGCGCGATGCCAAACACATTTGCCTTCTGCACCACGGTGAAAAAACATCATTTGACCACTCAAATTCATACTAAACTTGCATAAACTGATGGAAAGCATCACGTAACATGTATAATAACATGGGAACAGTAATAGAAAATAAAAATATCTTTTATTCAATGGCCTCAAAGGGCAGAGATTTACAAAATGATTTAGGTTACACCAAATGAACCTAAACAACATCTAGGGCCTAAGGGAGGGATTGGAGTGGATGCGCTTGGCGAGTGCAAGGTCCTTGCCCATCACTGTTACTCTTTTGGCATGGATAGCACATAAGTTCATGTCTCCAAAAAGACCTACTGTCATCTACTCTGTTGCCTCCTGAATTGCTTCCATAGTGCCTGAAGTGAAACGCACATCATTCTTGTAATGCTGTGCTATTTCACGTACAACACACTGGAAGGGTGCACGGGGAATGAGATTGTCCACAATGGTTTGGAACTTGCGGATCTCCTAAAGTGCCTTCACTCCTGATTTTTTGTGCCTCTTAATCTTTGAGGGACCCCACACTAGCCTTTGGACATGGCTCCATGGCCGCTTGTCCGCTTTGAAATTCTTTCGCCTCTCCTCCCTTGCAACCACCTCTTCAGACTCCTCTTCCTGTGTTTGCTGGGTCATTCAAGGTGGCCTCTCGTGCCTAGGGGTCTGCTTTGTCCTTGGTCTCTTTTCCTTTTCACGAGGCTATGAGACAGTAGGCTGAGGCTCTTGCTCATCTCGTACTAGAGGATCCTCATACCTGATAATCTCAAGGCACAGAGGGCTGATGGTGCTCTTCCGTGCGGTCTGCTTGGTTGGAGGATTGGGGCCAAGGTTCATTATATCTGTAAGCCCACCAAATACTTCCTCTTGTTGTGGCCCTTGTAACCTCTCCATCTCCTCTCTTTGCCTTTCTTGCTCCCCTTGTTGGTCTAGATGCTCCACGCCAGGACCCCACGGAGGAGGGAGAGGCAATTGATTAGGATTGACTGACTATTTTGCCCCTCTCGGGAGACCTCTACTTCCATGGTTAGTTGTGTGGAAGGACTGAGAGGAACCCTCATCGTGCTTGGATCCTTCATCATGCTGGGATTCCTCATGGTGCTGAGATCCCTGGGATCCCCCATGAAAGTCGGATGGTGGGGACTCGCGTTGCTTGGACTCCTAATTATGAGAACCACCTTCAGATCCTTGGTGATCATTTCCCTCTTGGCCACTGGGGCTTGTAGTGTGTTTGGAGGTCATGGCATTGTGAGGAGGACAATGGGTAGCATCTAAACGGCGTCCAATGGGTCTAGCAGCTTGTTTAACTCATGCCATAGAAATGAGGGATTTTAGGGTTTTGAAGTGCTTTATATAGTCGTTTTTAAAGCACTTTAGGGTTTTTCATTTAAATTAGGGTTTTTTGAGTGCACCTCCTCTCCCCCAGTCTTTTGTCGCCAGTTCGGTAATACTTAATCTTCACCACCCTCCCTCCCAACCCACTCACCCCTCCGCCCTGCCATGTCACACATGCAATTCTGCAATTTCCAAACAAATTTGTGAATTTTGGAATCGATAATTGACTGAAAATAGTGTTAACTTTATTCATCAAACATTTTACATTTGGGGCTCTCTTAGGACCCAACGCCTCCCCTGTGTGACTCTACATTGCAACCAAAGCGTAACCCCTTGGCTCCCTATTGACGATTTCCAAGCAGCACATCTCCTTGTCTTCTTGACATGTTGAACCGCTTTTCCGAAGGCTTGAGACCTCTACCTTATTGAGCTTGAGAGTCCTGGCCTCTAGACATCTATAAAACTAATCGAACATTTGGTGTAGTGCATTGCTTCGTGCGATACCACCCCCATGCCTTGTATTCTTGAAGTATGCTACCTTTGCTCTGTAGTGTGATTTCTCCATTCCTTGAGTATTCCAAATGGATAGAGGGCCCCATTGCTCCACTAACCATGGTGCATGCGCATAAAGAATATGATGTAAAGAAAAACATTGTATTAGAAACATAAACTGACTCAAGTTTAAAGCACAAAATTTCAACCTAAGCAGGATTACCATGTAATGTGTAATATGTGACTCCCCCCATGCTTCTACCATCAATGATATGAATTCTCCCAATGTTGTCCTGAATCTCTCATAATAAAGCTCATATGTTTGACCTTGTCTAAGCAACTTTATAAATGCATCAAGCTTTGTCCACAGTTTTGCTCTCAAAGTAGCAATTTGCGGATGTGAAGCTTGATTTGTGGTGCACTCACACAAATCTTTCTAGTACTCCCAACCTAGGGTGCTTTGAGCCAATGTATGTTTTTCTTTATCAGCATTGTGGTTGGACAAGAACCTCCTTCCTTTCCTCCACCCATGGACACTTTAGCAAGAAGATTTAATCTTTCAATTCCAAGTATCAATTCCCAATGCTCCACTCACTTAAAGTGTAGCATTCCCAATGCTCCGCTGACTTTATTCCAAACCTTTCATTTCACACTATCGGTTAAAGTGTCAGTTGAACCCTTCACCCATACTCATATGTGCAAACACACTACGACACTCACCCATCCTTATCATGTAGCGAACACACCTTTCTCTCATTCTTTCTCTATTTAGTTTCTTCACTCCTCACCCCCAAATTTGTGTTACTGAACTTGTATTCTTCCATTCTAGTCCTTCTACAAACACTCTCTTCTTTCTTCCATCCAAGTCCTTCCATAAACATTGTGTTACTGAACTTGTATTCTTCCATCCTATTCATGAATCTACAAAACACTCTCTTCTTTCTTCCATCCTAGTCCTTCCATAAACACTCACTTCTTTCTTCCATCCTAATCCTTCTGCAAGCACTTTCTTCTTCCATCTCTCTTAATTTATGATCTCCCCACCCATGGATGTCCTTGGCATCGTTGCAGACATGGAGTCTAGAATTAACAGTTTCAAAGAATGCATTGCTGACCAAGGAGCAAGGAGAGATGTGAGAATTTGACAAGGCTCTCCACTGACATGGATGGAGAGAGAGGAATTCAATGCACAAAGGCGGGCAGAGAGGGAGGAGACTCAAAAGATAGTAGAGAGAGCGAAAGAATTTTACAAAATATTATAAAAGCATAACAAGATCTCTTAGAATTCTTAAGCAACCTACGTTATCACACGGTATGGCCAATTTGATGTGGATGCTGAAAGAACAATAAGGGCCTCACAAAGAAATTATAAAGGAACAATATGTGACTGCTTGAATTTCTTTCTTTATTGTGATTATGTTGAGGATACAAACACGGAATCAGTGGAATATTGGGTTATTGAGAAGATAAGAGATACTAATGATGAGATCTTCTAGTGTGGCCTCAACCTGTGTGACCTGTAATAGTCGTTAATCTTATTTTGCATTGTCTACAACAAGCCTAGTAGGGTTGAGCAGATCATATTAGAATTACTAATACAATTTATTTTTGAACTGCAAATTCTCATCAATTGTGCAGGCTCTTGACTCTATAATGTTATAAACTTTGACCTATAGCATAATTTGAGTAACCTTATTGTTTTGAGTCCCAAATTCTCATCAAGTGTATCCATGATAAATGTCCCTTATGTATCCATGAGAGAATGCCCCTTATGTATTCACATATAATCAAATAATAATACAAATGGAATAAATATCCACTACAAGGCATAGGCTCTTTTTTGACGAAAATACCGACGCTTTTTACATTTTTAAAAAAAAAATTACAGTCACAAACGTTGTTATTAAAGTCGTTAAAAGCGTCGAAAAAGAATGATCGCTATATAGCGATGCTGATAAATGTTGCTATATAGTGACACTGATAATCGTCACTATATAGCGACACTGGTAAACGTCGCTATATAGCGACAATTAACGAACTTACCCCACTAATGTTTTTTTTTAATTACAAAAAAAAGTTTTTTATTACAAAATTTCCCTTGCAGAAAGGGTGATACAAAATCGCTCAAATGAAATGATCAAGCAACAAAAGCATATACATGTCGAACATATACAACATTGTTTGTTACAAAATTACACTTTCTAAAAGGGTGATACAAAATCGCTCAAACGAGTGGATATACAAAATGACATACTACTACTACTACTAATTCAAATCGTCCTCGTCCTTGTCTTGTTGGCATGTTCCTTGGTCCTCGTGAGTTGCGTCTTCTCCCTGACCCTCGTCACGTGCGTCTGATCCCTGGCCCTAGTGATCGCTCGCCTCCGGTGATGGGACGCTCCAACTTTGACCATAAGCGTGAACCATATAAATTGAAAATTAGATTGGAACTTAAAGAATAAAATAATTTTAAAAGTGAGATTACAAGTAGGAGTAGACTTATACCGTGCAAGCAGCCACCTCAGCCCAATCAACCGTCGCTCCCATTGCCTCTTGCTCAATAAACCACGGCTTTGTTCCTATGGGAAACATGTGTCGCGTCTCTACATCTGTAGGAAGACAACCCATCGCAGTTTACTGTGGATCCAATTTAGGAGAGTTAGAGTTAGATAAAGTGCATGTAATATGTAGTAAAACAAATAGAACAATACATTAAATGAGAAGAAGTAGACTTACCACGGTTGCCTCGAACACCAACCGTCCACCTGCACTAAAGTGCGAAGTACCTACGGTGTCCAGCCGTCTCCTCGCAGCCCTCCTCTGACCCTCGAACATTTCGAGATGGTCCCTATTCTACTTCTTGAAGAACTTCCAATCAGCTTTGTTTACCCAGCTGGGTTTAGCTATCCCCTTTGCGATGGAAGTACACAAGGTTGATTTACGATGCTTCAAGACCAAACCCATGTGCTCTCGCATATAATTCTCATTAAACTCCCAATTTGGCGGGTTAGGGTTTCTTTGTTTTAATTCATCGATGACCGCCTGCTTCTTTTGGTCATCTTGATATCGCCAATCGATAGCAATGCCGCTCTTGAAGTGATGGTTCATCAACCACCTCATGGTGGCCATCATTGCTTTGCCCTTTCTATCTTCTATTATCTCTCCACAGCAGCCGTGATTTGATAGGAGAGATCCTCGTTTGGGTAAGGAGGACTGATGGTAGTGGCAGAGTCAGAGCGAGTAGAAGCTGTGCGAGTCCTTCCAGAGTGAGGAGTAGCAGTGGGAGTAGGAGAGGGCAAGGGACCTGACTGAAACTGTGTCTCGGGACCAAGTGGAGACCTGTAGGGATGTGAGTGTGCTGACTTGTCTACATCTCCCGAGTCAGCAAAACATAAGCGGCCCCTCCTACTTTTCCTTCCCTTACAAGAGGCACGTGCACGTGATGACCTCTCGGTCGAAGGGGCACGAGGGGATGGCTGGGCAGTAGGTCCAGCCCTCGGTGTAGGAGAGGGAATGGTTGAGGTCCTCTGAGATAGTAGAGAGAAGAATCTCGCTGCCTCCTCATCGGTCATCTACACTACAAACTCATTGGGACTCTCGACAAAGCCATGTGTTGCTAGCAAAGGAATTCCTCGAGGGGTAGTCACAGTGCTAGGTCCGAGAGGAGTTAGTCGCAGTGCTACGTCCGAGTGGAGTCGGACGAGGGGTAGTCCCCTCAAGTGTCACCTGAGAGGAATCAAAGTCCTGTGGAGCATAGAGATCATGATGTCTCCTCTTATGAGGCTATCCATACTCGTCAGACGTGTGACGTGATCCCATGTCTAACATAGACACAAACACGAAAACAAAAAATAAAAAATAAACATAAGCATAGGCATAGGCATAGGCATATGCATAGGCAAATACATATGCTTATGATCGAAAGAGAAAAATGAGACATGCTCATGAGAGAGGGAAAAGAGGGAAAAGAGAGGGGGAAAATGAAACATGCTCATGAGAGAGGGAAAAGAGGGAAAAGACTCCTTCTCTTATGCATAAGCATAAGAGAACGAGACATATGCTCATGCTTATGCTTATGCATGAGCGTAAGATCATGAGCATGAAAGAGGGAAAAGAGGGGGGAAAAGAGGAGAAGAGAGAAGAAGAGGGAAAGGAAAGAGAGATTGGAAAAAGGGAAAGAGAAAAAGAAAGAGAGAAGAAGAGGGAAAGGAAAGAGGGAAAAAGAGACATATGCTCATGCTAATGCATGAGCATATGTCTTCTTCTCTTATGCTCATGCATAATCATAAGCATGAGCATATGTCTCCTTCTCTTATGCTTATGCTTATGCATAAGAGGAGACATATGCTCATGCATAAGCATAAGCATAAGAGAATGCGACATATGCTCATGTTTATGCTTATGCATGAGCATAAGAGCATGAGCATGAAAGAGGGAAAAGAGGGGGGAAAAGAGGAGAAGAGAGAAGAAGAGGGAAAGGAAAGAGAGATTGGAAGAAGGGGAAGAGGGGGAGAAAGAGAAGAAGAGGGAAAGGAAAGAGGGAAAAAGACACATATGCTCATGCTTATAGCATACGTCTTCTTCTCTTATGCTCATGCATAAGCATAAGCCTCGGGGGGGTCAGTCATCATATGTAACCCTGTCACGTGAGTTCAACAGAAGGATATTTTTAATATCTAAATTTTACAGAAATTAATTTACATAAGGGAGTTTTTTAAATGATTTTGGGAAAATTTTACAGATTTATATAGAAAAAGGGTACATTTTATTAATGGAAAAATTACAGATAAGGGATTTTACAAATAGGCCTTGAACGCACGTGATATTGAGGGTTTATACATAGTGACCCCCCCGAGGCATAAGCATGAGCATATGTCTCCGAGTCCTCTTATGCTTATGCTTATGCATAAGAGGAGACATATACTCATGCATAAGCATAAGCATAAGAGAATGAGACATATGCTCATGCTTACGCTTATGCTTAAGGAAAGAGAGATTGGAAAAGGGGAAAGAGGAAGAGAAAGAGAGAAGAAGAGGGAAAGGAAAGAGGGAAAAAGAGACATATGCTCATGCTTATGCATGAGCATATGTCTTCTTCTCTTATGCTCATGCATAAGCATAAGCATGAGCATATGTCTCATTCTCTTATGTTTATGCTTATGCATAAGAGGAGACATATGCTCATGCATAAGCATAAACATAAGAGAAGGAGACATATGCTCATGCTTATGCTTATGCATGAGCATAAGAGGATGAGCATGAAAGAGGGAAAAGAGGGGGGAAAAGAGGAGAAGAGAGAAGAAGAGGGAAAGGAAAGAGAGATTGGAAAAGGGGAAAGAGGAAAAGAAAGAGAGAAGAAGAGGGAAAGGAATAGGTGGATATCTCAAAAAGAGATCTCCATATCGAGCATCGAGAAGGCTAGGTGGAATCCATCGAAGCTGTATGCTTGCTTGAGAAGCACTTTCCCTTGAGCATTATGACAACTCAAGTCCACTTGCTTGTGCACATAGTTGATGAGGTGGCTATTGCAAGTACCGTTCATAGTCGATGGATGTTTTTTCTCGAGCGGTTTATGAAAACTTTGAAGGGATTTGTAAGACAAAGAGCAAGACCAGAAGCAAGCATGGTAGAGGGATGGCTTGTGCAAGAGTCATTATTATATATCACGGAGTTTCTTGCATCCACAGATCCCGATATGCCGCAAGCTTGGCATAACAAGGTGTTGGAATACTGAAAAGAAAGAGTAGAGTGGACACAAAATCAGAATACTTGCTTATAGAATGAAGAAGAAAGAGGTCCTTAAGTAGGCACCTCATACAAGGTCACTGACATCACTGATGACCTCAAAGCTCCACAATCATCTCCTCAATCTGCTCCTAGATTCACTCAATCATCCTATGTGGCTTTTCCACCACCTAACTGTGCTTGTGGGCACCTAACTGTGCCTCTAGCACTCACACATAGAAACATAAGGTGTGCCTGAGGCATACACCTTGAGATATCCCAACAAACCCCCCCTCAAGGAAATGCCTCAGGCTATGTCAAGGATACATCTAGTCTCATAGTTTCTCATGCCATCTCATGGTGGTCAAGGATTAATCTATGGCTAGGTTCTCATGCTAGCAAGGGTTCCCTTGGGTGTAAGGTTAACAGAAAGGGATACATAAAGACCTTCCAATGGTTATCTCCCCTGCATGTACATGCACACAATGTCTGCAGGAGGTACCATGGAACAAACATACACATGGCCTACATCATAAGGTGACCAGAGGTGTTTACAAAACACACAACACACAATAATTTATTTTCATTCATTTTGGAGGACTATCCAGGCTGAGTACCTTGACATAAAAAGAGTGATCTGGAGCATACATAGAGATGATTTAAAATGCATAATCTTCATGGGATGCCTCATCTTGTGGAGGCAAAATATCCATGTCAAGGCAAGGTCTTACCACATGGGCAGTGTCTAGTGCCTTATAAGATGGTGCTATGATAGAACAAGTGGATCTGAAAGTCATATCCTTCATGAGAACAATTATCTTGTCATCTCCATAGTTGTGTAGAGAAGCATATCTTAGGTGTCTGACCTTCATCTTTTTCTTGTACTTGGAGTCAAATAAAAATGCCATGAGAGGGTAGATCTCTGTAGTTGCTTCCTTTTTGGCAACCATTGTTTTGGCAATCTTCAACAAGGAAGTCAGGTTGGCATTTTCATCCTTTGTAGCATAACAAGACATTGCTTTATGTTTTGGCTTTTCACATATTTTGCATAAGCAAGCCATGAGAGGCTCTAACCCAAGTATTGGGTAGTGTCTTCTCTCTTACAGGGCTTAGAATAACAACTGAAATGCTTCAAAATATAAGCATTTAATGTAGCAAATAGTAGTGACTAGATTTCAAACAATGATGCTTCCTTTTACATGCTTCATAGAAGTGAGTGAAATAAGCACTTTCCAATCAAAACCAGGTCTAGCAAGTCAAAAACAAACTGAATCCACACTTGTACTGAAGTTATTAAAAGCTTCAAAAAACCAGAAATGCTAGAGTAGCATTTTATGTAGCATCATCTTCAAAAACTTGTCCAAAACTGTCAAAACTGAAAAAAAGCTGAACTTGGAGGGCTTGTAGCTCACTCTTCAAAGCAAGGAAAAGAGGGCTTTCTGAAGCAAAATAAAGCTCATATACCAGAGAAGGTCCAGCACAGAGGTTGGACGAAATGGTGCGCACTTTTGCTCGGGAGAGTTGCTACAGGCTGAAACTGAGTTTTGACGATTTCTCCCTCGTTACTGAACCAAATGACTTGAAAAATGGCTCAAAATCTTCGTCTTGAGGTCGCCCATCTACTCCTAAGAGGGCTCAGGCAATGGCAGAGTATGCAGGGAGTATTAAGCAACAGAAGAAATTCGCTGTTTGGAGAATGGCAGCCACCACAGACGTTTTTTCTTCAATTGCTTGCAGGTGGAAGTTCGCCCATACTAGAGGAGTTTCCAGCTCAGAGGGTTTGGGCAATGGCTGTTTGTAGATGGAGAACCAAGCTCTCAAAGATTTTGGAAAGAAAGAGGAAAATGGAGAAGAAGAAGATGAAGAAGAAGATGATGATGTGGCAAAAATGGGCTCAAGGGGGATCAAAGGGCTCTGATACCATGTTGTAATACTGAAAAGAAAGAGTAGAGTGGACACAAAATCAGAATACTTGCTTATAGAATGAAGAAGAAAGAGGTCCTTAAGTAGGCACCTCATACAAGGTCACTGACATCACTGATGACCTCAAAGCTCCACAATCATCTCCTCAATCTGCTCCTAGATTCACTCAATCATCCTATGTGGCTTTTCCACCACCTAACTGTGCTTGTGGGCACCTAACTGTGCCTCTAGCACTCACACATAGAAACATAAGGTGTGCCTGAGGCATACACCTTGAGATATCCCAACACAAGGATGATGATTGCATTGTTGGCAAGGTTCCCCAAGGAAAAGGGATTGAAAGAAAGATGAGTGAAGAGCAAGAGTGAAGAGCAAATGGAGAAATTCAATAAGTTTTGTATCCTCAATAGCCCTAAGATGCAAAAGTGGATTGAGAGATATGAAGTGGCCAAAGCAAAAAGAATAAATGCAAGGACGAGATTCAAAGTAATGTACAGGCGATCGCAACCCTATCCACAAGATCTAGCTCTTCTCCCCACTCACATGTCACTTGATTGGCTACAACTAGCTCTACGTAAAGCCGAATGCGATGGAGAGACAATAAATGAGCGTGAGCGAGAGTTATCATCTGGATGTATGATGCATGTAAGTTTCTTACTCTTGACGTAATTAAGTAATTATTTGCGGCAAGATGGTGGTACATGATCCAAGTTGCACCACGAAGTAAGCAAATTTTTGAAGATAGAGATGTGGATATGGAGATGCCACTACCAATGCCGGATCCAATTGATCCCAATGAATCTAGTGAAGAAGATGAAGATCACAATATGAGCCAAGAGCAAGATGCGCATAATGACATCGCACGGGAGGAAGATGGAGATCACGATATTGAGGAAGAAGACAATGATCATCAAGAATCACCACACTTTATTGAAGAAGATGATCAAGTACTTTTAGCTGAACGTACAATGCTAGAGTACGATGACGATATAGGAGATCAACTCGGTATAGAGTTAGAGATAGACTTGTTTGGCGCCTTAGACTTGGCTCAAGATGAAACAATTGATGTAAATGCTCTTCATTGAATTTTTTTCATCTCAAATTTAGACATTAATATATGAGCTTCAAAGGCTTGATGTACATGCTCTCATACTTTTATTCTCTCAAAAGATCAAACATGTATGAAAATTTTAAAAAAATTATCATTGGAAAAAACTAACTTTTAAGTCCTATATGAGTAAAAAACCTCTCTAGAAAACGTCGCTATAAAATAGTATCTCAGTGTCGCTATATAGTGACACTTAAAAGTCACTATAGAGCGACTTTTGTAATCGTCACTATATAGCGATGTTTACCTAAAGTCGCTATATAGTGACACTTTACGGGATGCGCTTCCCATACCGACGATTAGCACCCCGCGTGCTAAACATCAGTACTTAAACGTCGCAATAGGAAATGTGTGTAGAAGTGATCATAAGTAAATATCCTAATGTATTGTAACATTTAACAAAAGGAAAAAAAACACCATCATTAGTCAACACAAACAAGGTAAAAATATTCAAGGACTCATGTTTCTTAGGTCATCTACATGCTTTACAATGGAATAGAGTCTAATGAATCCTCTTGAGGCTATGATGCTCTAAGAGTACATTGAGTCTCTACTTCTTGTTGTGTAGATGGTGTACACTGAGTTTCTACTTCTAGTGCAATCTGTAACAAGCCTGGTAGGGATGAGCTTGGGATAGAATCAGTCTCTCCTTCCTTTGCAAGATGTGATGTTGTAGATGCACATTGAGTCTCTACTTGTATAGGAAGAATGCATTGAGTCTCTAACTCATGTGGAGACTGTAATGCTTTTTCTATACTACTCATTCTCTTCTTCCTTTCAAGTTTCAACTCTGCTTGAGGCTGCGATGCACAAGGAGACTGAATTGTCTCTTGTTTTTCTTTGGGTGATTGAGTGGACTCCCCCTCAAGTTCTTCATTGACATCATGTTGTTTCCCAATGGTAGCAATTAGGTCATTCTTAGCCATAAAATCTTGTAGCTCGAGCTTTGTATATGCTTCTATTGAGACATGTTCAAAAATTTTGTTCAGGAACAACATGAAGTTGTAGGCAAATCTCCACCCACTACTAAATGTGTCTTTTTGCTCCATTGTGATACGTGTTTGGAAATTTGGTTGGTCTTGATGCTGCCTGATTTTTCTAATAGCACATACTAACTTGTTTGCAAACTTGTCCATCATGACATATAAAAAAGTGAATTTGTGTAGTAAATAGTAAGATGCATGTTCATAATGATATGTTAAAAGAACACTTGAACACCGAGCCCATGAAATCCTCTAAATGAATTGACAAACCAACAATGGTTGTCATCAAGATCCCATACCATCAAGCTCCAATGTAAGCTACATGACCAATAAAGAACAAAATATTTATTGACATAATATTAAGTATTAATTGACACAATGTTACAAATAAAAGAGTAAAAGAAAGGTTGGATGATACTTACTTCTCATAATATGGCATAAAGACGACTAGCATGTCATCCATGTCTAAAGGTTGTAACCATGTACAAACATCATCTATCATCTTCTTGGTATCACTAAGTACAGCTGAAAGGAGAGAATCGATCATACACACATGATTTTGTACTGATCTAGGAAAGTGAGATATAACCGTCCTACAGCAACAAATAAACAAATGTTAGTAGCAAATTGAATCAAAAGATTCAAGTATCAAGCCAAGAGAAGTTCATATGAAACTTGATGATGGCCATCATGACTTTGTCATTAACCTCTTTCAAAGGGTCGGAGAGGATTGTAACTTCCTTTCTACCAAATGTCAAAACCTGAGGTCATTGGCTAATGATAACCATGACATCAAAAGATCTACCCATTTCATCCACCAATATAGGGGTTACATTGGGAAAAATTATGGGTGTAGCAGCCAATGTTCCCTCTGGATGCTCCACAATGCTATCAATAAATGCCTTAATGGTAGATGACATAAATGCATATAGATGTAAGTTTGTATATGTTAACAATGAGGTTTCACCGCCGCTCAAATTAAAAATTTGAGCAAGGGGCGATAAGCATTTATATTCGACTCTCCACCCACAATTGTGGCCATCATTCTACTTCATTGCCAAGCATGTTACATACTCTGTTTGATCTTCTAAGTCACCTTCCAATTGCATAATTGCATCTATAGCACCTAACAACTTTCGAGCCAATCTACACATCATATAGATAACATAAATGAATATGCGCATTGCATATGATGCATCTCATGGAAGTAATTGTGACATAGGTAGGTTATACTTACTCTGACACACTACCATGGACAGATGCTATTGAAATGACAAAGAAACATCGCTTGGCTAAGATGTCCACAGTCACCAAGCTCCAATGCGAGCTGCATTATCAATTAAGAATAATTATTATTTGACATAACCCTCCACAATGTAAGAGATAAGCTAAGTAAGGATTGATACTCACTCCTCGTAATATGTAGTAAAGATAACTCGCACCTTAGTCAAATTAATAGGCTATAAGCACTTGCAAACATTGTTTATGGTCTTTTGCTTGTTGCTATTGCTTGTTGCTAAGTACATAAGAAACAAGAGGATCGATCACATATGCACACCTTTGCATATATAGAGGAAGCTATTCTAAAACCATATTGCAATAAAAAGAAAATAATATTAGTTCATTTGATCCAATGGAAATACAAAAGCATAAAGTCAAGAAAAAGTTTGTGTCAAATCTTGAGCATGGCTATTATGACTTTGTCATTAACCTCTTTCTTGGAATTTAAGAGGATTGAAATGTTCTCTTCATTGAATAGAAAAGTAAGAGGTTGTTGTCAGACTTGAAATCTAACTTGAAATGACTTCCCCATCTACTGCAAGGTATGATTATTTTATAGACTGATCCGATGGATAGCGAGGGTAGCTTTGTTTTCTTGGGATGAGCTTCCTATATTCTCTAC
This sequence comes from Dipteris shenzhenensis, assembly GCF_047967505.1. Classification (NCBI taxonomy): domain Eukaryota; kingdom Viridiplantae; phylum Streptophyta; class Polypodiopsida; order Gleicheniales; family Dipteridaceae; genus Dipteris; species Dipteris shenzhenensis. Next base: position 35,008,255 of record NC_141628.1, on the reverse strand, counting down.
TCCAGCTATGTCCTCCTCATCCTCCTCCTTTTCCTCCCCCTATAAAATGATAAAATAATTATGAGATTCAAAATTTTAAATTAATTATAATTTTAAAAAGGCTTTTTTAATAAATGAAGAAAATTAAGGATAAGTTTTCATACCTTTAGATATCTTCATGATCTTTTTATGTAACCTTCTAAGGCAAGATCAGTGTCATATCCATCTCCTTCAGCTTCCTCACTATCGTTGGTGTCCTTATTATCATATCCATCACTTTCATCATTTTCATCCTCTTTCTTGCTCTCATCATACATATGCATCTCTATGTCAGCATCCTCTTCATGTAAGAACGAACCTCTTTTATCATACTTCATTTTGAGAACAGCCAATGGTATCAAGGTATTCCAAGCAAGTAGGCCTCTCAATAATATTTATAGGGTGTCCTTTTCTTATAAGAGCTTCAAACAAATGTCCCATTCGACACAAGGTGACTACCCATCCGGGAGGAAGCAAAAATTCCATCATACTAACTAAAAGATCAACACTTTTTGCTGGCCTTTCATAGTGATTGGCATTATGATGGAGGAGACTTGGAGCTTCATGCTCTTCTAGCATTAGTTGCAATCTCTTTCATTCCCTCTTATGTTATTCTGTAAGGAGTGATCATTGTAAGGGCTCTTCATGCACAAGAAAAAGGTTTCAAGACTCTATATTTTGAGACCGCATTTGCTCTTGTCCCTCTTTCTTGAGTTATACCATTGTAGAGCTTAAGCTCCTTGCCATATTGTTTTCTAGGGTAGTAGACATTTTTTCCTTGTCTTCTTTATCAACAAATATGACGATGTTACATAGTCCCATTCTACCAATGGTGGTATGTAATATTATGTTAAGGAGTTGATGAATATTGTCAAGTGATATTTCATAGACAAAGAAAAGCTAAGGACTTTCCCAAGCGATGTCATCAAACAAGAAGTCATTCAATGAAACTCCCTTACACTCTACACTCTTTCTAGACTCTGAAATTATGTCATGTATGAAAACAAATCCCCTGTTCAAAGTTTTTGCTTTTACTGAGAGTGTGCCCATTGATAATTTTTTGTACATATGCATGCACATTTTTCAGAATGTCATTTGCCATAGAAGGAGTAACTTCAGACCCATCCTCTTCTACCTTCACCCATTTGTGCACCCAAGCCTTCTGTTTAGCCAATGGTAAAGCTGATGTCATCTGCTTCACAATACTATGATCAACTTTACATTGACTAAGTGGAATGTTTTTTTCTGCTAGCAAATATCCAATCACACTCTTTACTGCATCACGCTTGACCTGCTGGATGATTCAATCTTCCATGCAATGATCTTTGTCCCTTTTGCCAAAAAACCATTCTTTGGACTTCAATTTCTCTGCAACAATACTTGTGGATTTGTCAAGCAAGTTTCGTACATGCCCCCACATCTGAGCCATCATCTCTTTTTTCTCATTCTTCTTTGCCTTGTCTTTAATAAATGACGGAGCCTCATATGTGACATCTCCCTTGTCACATGCAAGACATACTTTTGTTATCTGATCAAAAACTTCATCACTGCGAAAAAGTATGCTTGTGTAGGCTTGATACCTGTCCCTTACTGTCTTAAAGCTTGTCATCACCTCTGTCCTTTCTTGCTTTTCCCTTGGTACAATTGCACTCAAGCATGTGTAAAAGTCAACAAGATTTTTCGCTTCCACTTTAGTAGCAGTTCTTTTGAGAGTGGTCACAGGATAATTAAAAGTTCTCCATTTGGTCCTAGCTTTGAGCAACATCTATGAATTGGAAGTGATATTTTGTAGTGCATGAATGTCATGATTAAGTCTTTCCGACTCAATCAAATATTTTTTTGTGTTTTTAAAGATACAAATGCTTGCAGAATAGTAGTGGAATTGAGGCACATTGACAAAGGTATCATAAGTAGTTTCTCCTTTGTTGTATGCCTCTCTAGAATGCTCATTACAAGCATAATCATAGTGCTAACCATCTATGGCCTCAAATACGCGCAATGAGCTAAGAAATTTCTCGTGTCATACTTTATATGTCGTTCTCGATCATCCACTAAACGTTGTCCTTTTTGAAGTGAGGGAACTTGTTTTCTGAGGAACTTAGTGAATTCCATCTCAAAATCTTGAGGCTACTCAAA